>NC_064818.1:47268585-47315046 GCF_023721935.1 Panthera uncia
CAACACTCAAAGAGAAAAGGACAAGTCTGAAAATCCAGCCCCAATGGGGGGTTGTCCTTAACTGGCACTGCCCTAACTCAGACATTTTATTCCAACACTCAAAGAGAAAAGGACAAGTCTGAAAATCCAGGTGAGAACTGGAAATTATAAGAAGTGGTGTGGCAGGTTTGAAAAGTACCAAATATAAAAACCAAAGATTTTTTTTTTTTTTAAGGAAGAAGAGAAATAAGAAAAATTACTTCAGAAAGAGCAACCATAAGACTAGGGTAGGTAGAAGACGTGGAATAAGTTCTTCCCTGGGCTGACAGAAAGTGACTGAAGACTGAAGAACTCGCTCAACCCCTGTCCTTCCCTCTTCCAACCCAGAACTCACTTAAGGAATGGGTTAGCACTCTATCATTCCCTCTTTTGAACAGAATTCCATCTCTGGCCAAAAAAAATATCTTTAAGAGTGTAAGTAGAATAGTGTAAGAGTGTAAGTAGTTAAACACTGAGAGATTTTATATCAGAAGCCCTGTACAAGAAGAATTATTGAGAGGTGTTCTTCCATCACAAGATATAAATTTAGAGATCAAATTTAGTAATAAAATAAATTTAAATAGATGCTGTTTAAAATCACCTAGGGAAAAGTGCAGAGAGCAAAGAGGCCTTGGACCAAAATGTGAAGATCCCAAGAGTTTGAGAATTTATTGTGATTCCACCAGCTCCCATCTCCTACTTGGTTTCTGCTGGGTCTCATAAGCCACCTCTTTTTTTTTATGTTTATTTATTTTGAGGGAGAGAGAGAGAGAGTGCATGCACACGTGCATGTGTGCATGAGCAGGGAAGGGGCAGAGAGAGAGGGAGAGCAGGGAGAGGGGCAGAGCCTGACGCAGGACTTGAACTCCCAAACCATGAAATCATGACCCGGGGCCGAAATCAAGAGTCAGACGCTCAACCGACTGAGCCACCCTGGTGCCCCTCGTAAGTCACTTCTTTTGCAAATATACGCAATTGTCCTGGACCTCCAAATTTCTGCTTCACCTGACATTAAATGAGCCCACCTCTATGTTTGTCATTACAACTACTTCTGAAATGTTGAACTCTGCTGGTGAACTCACACAACCTTGAAGACTGAGGCCAATAAAACTCTTGGTCTCCAACTTTGCTTTCATAGCAACCTTCCGCCCTGCCGCCCTTCTTTTGGTCTTTGGAATGTTTTCTTATTCAAAATGAAACTCGTCCTAACCTTCACGACTTCACTTAGTCCTGCAGAAACCCTCATCCCCCCCCCCCCCCGCCTTCCTCACTACTCCCCAGACCAACTAGTTCACAGAGAAAACAAAGGGCATGGTGGAGGCTGGGATCTGCAACCCAAACCCCCCTTTCAGGGCTGAGCGACTCACTGCTCCAGCTTTCAGGAGTGTTGGCAGCTGATGGCTCTCAAACAAGTCCCTCTCTAGGAATTTCCTCATCCCCAAACAGGCCTGTACCTGGGAATGGCCTGAATCCAGTAAGTGGTTGACACAAGGACAGAAAAGCTCAGCCTCCTTGCCGCAAGGCAGGACAACCCTGAAGGGCCATTTTGGCACCTGAGCTCCCCGTGTCTGAGTCCCTGCGTGTAGCTGCACCAGGCCAATGTCTCCCTCTTCCCCCACTTTGCTCCCCCCCAAGGTGTGGTTCCTGAAAGCACCCACATGCCTCCATCTCAGAGTCTGTTTCCAGGAAAACTGAAGGACATGGGGCAAGAACTCGCTCAACTCCTGTCCTCCCCTCTTCCAACCCAGAACTCACTTAAGGAATGGGTTAGCACTCTACCATTCCCTCTTTTGAACACAAATGCTCCTACTTGTTTTCTTGATACACCGCAGAGCAGAGCTTCCTGCCCCATTCCCCCACCCACCAGGTAGCTGCCGAAGAGCTTTGTTCGTACATTTCCCTTCACTTTCCTGTATTCTCGGCATCTCTCTAGTGGGATGTTCTCAGTTGCATATGAATGTGTTCAAGCCACTTTGATCTTAAAAGGGGGGAAAAAAGTCCTCAATCTTCTCTCTACCACCCTTACTGGTATCTGTTCTTCCTCCCTTCACCATCCAGCCTCTGAAAGAACAGTCCAGTTTCTCACCTCCCTCCCTCCTTAACTCGTTGTAGTCACCCTCCCCACGTCAAAATACCTCCAAAACAGTTCTCACGAAGGCCACCAATGGCATCTTGGTGGCTAATTCCAAAGGACACTTTGAAATAAATCACCGCTGGACACCACTCTCCTGTCTCACATGCAGAAGATTCCCGGCCTCACCCACCCTTCCCTCTCTGCCCAAACACGCCAGGATTCCACCCTTCCTCCCTTTCCCATCTTTACAACTCAGCGTTCCCCGGGATCCCACCCTAGAGGATGAGGTCTCCATGTTTTGAGCATATAACCCTTTTTGACTGGATCTCCTGCCTTCCCCAAATTCCCCCTAACCCCTACTCATCTTGCAACACTCAACAATGTTGTAACTTAATGAAAATCCTTTACACGAAGGATGAGAGACCAGAAAAAAGGGGGTGTATGCCATTGTAACATGTTTCTGAACATCTTATTTGCTTTAATATGTGTTGAATCTCTATGAAATAATACCACTGTCTATTGTAGAAATATAGAAACCGTGAAGTGAAGCGTTAAAATAACCTTCACGTCTAGGGAATAGTGGCAAAGTTGAATTTTAAATAAGGCTTTTAAAATCCAGTACTATTTTGGGCCAGTCTCTGAACACAGTTAGCCTTAACAACCTTGTTTATAATTTGAAAGTAATAAAAAATATATACTGATGCACAATCAGCATAACAAATTTATGCGTGAAAATCAGTTATCTATAATGGGTAAATAAACCTAAAACCACTTGTGTCTTTCAGGTACCTTCCACATATGTCTTGTTGGTACTCAACACCCCCCTGTCAGAAGCATCCCCCACTCCAGCTAAAGTGGGTAAAACCTGTACCTCCGTGCTCCCACCCTTGGAATTTTAGTTGGTCTCCACCACTGGAAGGTCTCCTACAACATTTGGAAGGCAGAAGAGAAGGGGAAGCCATCTAATGCTCCAACAGCAGCTCAGGGCAAGCATGTGCCTTTGGCAGATGGGGGTCATGGGGGCTTCCCCTCTCCCATGGGGCATCATCAACTCACTTCAGGGTTGTCCTCAACTCCAGGGCATTGCACCTGGGTTCTGTTTGGAAACCCCCCACATCTAGGCATTTTTCTGAAAGGCTCTGAAAGGTGCTACAGACGGCAAAGACTTTGGAGACCTCCACCCTTCAGGATTTTCCCAAAGCAGTCCTGGTCCTTCACACCCCAGGCTCCTGACACTCGGCTGAGACTCTAACAACCTGCTATTACCATCTCATTCTTCAAAATACCTAGAGTGGGACTTAGGTTTTGGACTAAACCCCAAACCTACACGTTCCCGTTATTTCCATAATCCATAGGAAAAGGGTTTCCTAAATAATAACTGGAGTCGATGTGTGGAATTCGACAATTTGAGCATTCAGTCTGGGTGTGTTTGAAATATATCTTGTCTTCTTATTTTAGAACATGCATTTTATATAAATCATAGAGGGACTGGTTCCACTAGGTTAAAGAAAATAATAGCAACAGTTTTATTTGATGTCTCACCCACAGCATAGACTTCTTTAACTCACCCAATTCATCTTACCTGCACAGCCTGGGTATGAATTTCATTACACCACATGGAATGCTCTGTCCAGAGTAGGAGGCGTCAGCGTGATGAGCTTCCTCCCCCGACAGAACAGCAAGGAAAGACCGCATCTGAACACCACCTTCCCGCAGACCAGACTTACTGTGCTTAAGTAGACCCAGGTTGTTTCATGGCCTATGGGCCAAGAAATATAAAAAGGCCTGCCAGGTAGATAAATCCTAAAATCCATTAGGCTTTCATCATATGGACAGAAAGATGAGGGAGAAGGTACTTTCCCCTGAAAAAAATAGGATCTAAAGATTCTATTTTGTATTATGTTAGGAGATAAAGCATTTCTCCTCCAGAGAAACTTCTGGGGTGTTCATGTAACTGGGGTGAACATGTGACTCTGCTTCCTACCTCTCTGCCTTAGAAAACCATTTCAGCCACGAAACCTACTCTAGTTCTGGGAACAGCTGGAACGGGCTGTCTTCACGGGCTTCCTTCTCTAGACCAAGTCAGTAAGAGCTTTGCAGCCCTGGGGCTGGGGACGAGCCCCCTTCGCTGCCCACTCAGAGCCTCCTGGATGTGTACAGCTGCATCCTTCCTGCACTGGGATCCACGTTTCCTCTTCTTTCCTTCCCTCCTCCCTCCCTTCTTCCTTCACTTTCCTCCTCCCCTCTCACTCTCCCTCCTTGCCTCACTCCTTCCTTCAGTCATTTGTGAGCATCTTCTATGTGTGTGTTGCTGTAATTAGGTGCTGGGGATTCTGTTGGTCCTGATCCAGAAAACCCCTTCAAGAAACTGACTCTGTGGGAGAAGACGGTCAAGGGATCAGTGACTACAGGGCGGTATGTTGTGGCAGAAGTAGGGACAGGGCACCTCGGGAGCACGTTGGAGGGGCAGTCAGCTCATCTAAGGCAGTGCTCTCCGATAGCAATGTGTATGAGCCACAGATCTTGAATGTTCTTCTTTTTAAAAGTTTGAAAGCATTAAATTAATTCAACAGTATATTTTATTGAACTGAATGGATCCGACTAGTATTATTTCAATAAGGAAATGATATAAAAATTATGCTAAATCTGCGATGTAGTTTCCACTTACAGCTTAGAAATTCAGTTCTTAGTCACCCTGACCAGATTTCAAGTGCTGAGAAACCACGAGGGTCTGGGGACATGGGGAGATGCTCCATGGATGAGTTGAGCTAAAGGTTGAGCAGAGGGGTTAGACAGGAGGAGGGAGCAGAAAGGACATTCCAGGGAGAAGGACAGGCAGCTTGGCAGGTTCAGAGGCACTAGCAGCATGGTACAGGGAAAGAGGGCTATTCTCTGCCCTTTGCATTGTCTCCAAAGGCATCTTCCAGAAAGAAAGCCACAGAATAAAATTGTCATACTGACATTCAACGACCTCGACAACCTAGGCCATTCTTCATCACAAACCTTAGATCACACACACAAACGCCTTCATATCATCCCCCAAACTGACCCCTTCCCTACCTCCAGCCACCTGAAATGTGGGCTCTCCTCTGAATGGCTCACCCTCCACCCCCTCCAGCCTAGGAAGCACCAGCCCAGGCCAGACTGACAGCACAGCGGATCTTCACCATCACTGTTACCCGTGCCATGCAGGAAAGGGAGCAGTGGCATTTCGTGTGACCCCCAAAGCACAGCTGAGGCCAGCTAGAGCTAATATAAGATCAATCCACAGAAGCCTGCTCCAAGGCGGTGCTTTGGCCACGGAATGTGCGTGGAATCTCGGAGAGATGCAAATTCTCAGTGTGGCCAGGGTAGGCCCAAAGCTCTGCATTTCTAGCAGTGGCCTATGGACTCTGCTTTGAGTTGTGTTGTTCAAGTCCTCCAGAAACGTCTCAAATGTGAGTGAGTTCTCTGGCATGGGAGGTATTCGAGCACAGACTGGGTGGCCATGGGGGTGCGCTAAGAGGAAACTCATGCTCTGAGATTCAGAAATCCATGACTCTTTGGGGGTTGCATTCAGGCCTTCAGGATAGCATGGGGGGTGGGGGTCTCTCTTCCTCTGCCCAGAGAGCACACAGCGGGAAACCTGTGGCTAAGGATGGCTGGGGAGACCTCTCTACCTCCACAGCCAGCCCTGCCTTCTCCGAGGACCGTAGGACACGCTACATGAACGACCTCATGGATATCTGTCTGCATCCTTTTCTTTGTGACTTTCTTGGCACACCTGTACTGGCCATGAAAATGCTCATTCAGATCCTAACCCAAGGGAATACAGATGGCTGAGGGCCCCAGGCGCTGGCTCAGTAGCCCAGGCTACACACTACCAGACTACAACCCCTGACCCACACCCCCATGAGGTGGGCAGCAAGGAGACTGAGACCAAGAAGCCTGGGACTCCTCTGAGCCGGGCCCCAGGAGTCCTGGGTGGGACTCCTACCCCACCTCTTCCTCCTTCCCTCCAGTCTGATTTGCTGTGGCTCCCTCTGTTCCTTCCGACCCTCATTTCCCCTAATTCAGCCCACATTCACCCCATCTCTGGCTCCTCTCAGAGGGCACTGACTGACCCAGTGTCCTTAACCAGTTCCTTTTGGGGCACAGGGAGAAGCAAGGACACGCTAAATGATCCTTGGTCACGTTTGCCGCAAACATTTTCCTTGGTTCCTCATTTACTTTTATTTTTGTTTGTGGGACATTTTGTTGTTGTTTCTTCAGAGGTTTTTGATTTTGACAAAATTCAAACCAATCCCCCCAGGATATCTCCCCAAGGCCACCAAAACCTCAACTTCCTTCTGCTCCATTGTGCAGGGCCCCATGTTTGTCCCTAAGCTGACTACCAGTACTTAGCCCACTGTGGGGTCAGCTTATGAGGAAGGTCGTCCAGCTTTCTGGAAGGCAGTTTTGCAATGCCCTCACTTTCCTTGAGCGTCCTGGAGCCTCCCTCCCTCCCAAGTGGCTTATAGGACAGGACATCTTTCCAAACAATCGCCATGCTCTTCCTGGGGCGGGGATGGGGGGGGGTGCTCCTGGTGAATTAATTTTCTCCAAAACATTTACAATTACAAAGCCCACATTCATCCTGGAATCTGATAAATATTCATCTCTCTTCCTTTAAATTGTTTTCATTGTTTTACTGCTACCTTTGACTCTTCCTGCCATGTGGAATGTCTTTTGGGGGAGGGGGGATACTTTTGAAGTACCATCTCAGATGATTCTTAAATGATTTCTAATTTCATATATCTATTAGTATTTGTGATGCCATCATGCTATGTCTCCAGCAGAGAACTGCAAACACCTGGTTTGGTTTTTGTTGCCTGAGCTGTGAGTGCTCAGAGTCATGAAGATGAGCTAGGTCCGGAGGGGCTGGAACCTGGACGGGGCGCCCATTAGGCAGACCCAGGAAGCTGGGCTACCTCAGCCAGCTGAGACTTAGCGTGCTGCTGGGTGTCGGTCAGCAGCCTCGACGAGACTGCCCTCGGAGAGACCAGCCCCTCTTGAAGGATCAAAGTCTTGGCAGGGTGCAAGAGCATAGCTCCTGGGGCCAAGGAGCAGCCAGTAGACAGTGATCTTGGCAGGCCGGTGGGGACACCAAAGAGCCCCACTGTTAAGGAGGAGCCAAGACAGGAAAGGGTCAGGGCAGACCGTGTCCCCAACAGACCTGGAAGTCCCCTCCTCTGAAAGCGAAGGAACCGTTGCAAAACCTGGCCGTGTGGGACGAACATCAAGGTTCACCAACAGCAAGGCTGACAAGATGCTGAACCATTGAGAACAGGCAGTGCCCCCAACCAAGTGCCCCGTCTGTGGAAAGAAGCATCAAAGGACAGAGAGAAGCACCATGGAACCCGGAACTGGGTCTTCCTACCTCCTGAAGGCATCACTCATGGTCCCAAGAGGCCAATATCACCAACAGAAATGGGTCCAGGCTTGCGATCACGACCCAGCATCCTCAGCCCCCTGTAGAGGAGGTTCATGAGAGAAAGCTGATGTCAGGTACGTCAGAAAAGCAGCCTAGCAACCACCCGTGAAAATTCCATGGCAGCAGGTGGAATAACGGCCCCCGAGGACATCCACATCCAAGTCCCACACCTTGAACCTGTTTCCTTACTTGGCACGCAGGACTCTGCAGCTGTGGTTGAAGGTAGGGCTTTGAGGTAGGGAGATTATCCAGAACTCTATAGGAGGGCACAAAATATAATCCCAGGGACCCCTGTAAGTGAAAGAGGGAGGCAGGATGGTAAGTCAGAGAGAAATTCTATGACCCTGCACCACTGGCCTTGAAGATGGAGGAAGGAGCCACTCAGCAAGAAATGTGGGCTGCCCCTGGAAGCTGGAAAAGGCAAGGAAACAGATTCTTCGCCCCAGAGTTGCCCAAAGGAAGCAGTCCTACCCATACCCGATGCTAGCACAGTGAGACCCGTTGTGGACCTCTGACCTCCCAAATGGAGGATAATAAATCTGAGTTGTTTGAAGCCACTAAGTGTACGGTGATTTGTCATAGCAGCATGGGAAACTAACACGCACAGTTAGATGTGGCTGTGAAGAGGAAAATATTACCAAACTGCCCAGATGCTGTTTCCTTTAAAATCCTGTCCAATGAAATTACCCACCTGAATGGAGCACTGTGAATCCCGATTGCATCTTTCTGAAGATAAAATAAAAGACTATGGGAAAGGCAGACTGTGATCCCAGATAACGCATGTGTATTGCAGCTCAGGTCACGTGAACCAGTATCTGCATTTCCATCGCTGCTCCCAGTGGTGCATTCCAAACGTGGAAAAGTGGAGGAGAAAATCCTCTTTACCTCCTTGCATGGAACATTTAGTGTTGGAAATTCAATGGTAGGCCACAAATAAGGACTCTGCGAGCTTTGGGAAAAGGACAGTCTGATTGTCCATTAAAGAAAAAAAAAAAAGTAAAACATACCCCCAAAGAATAGAAAGCATTTCAGAAAATGCTTTATAAGTAGTAATTAAGCATAGCTGAATTGCGTGCTTTAATCAGAACGATTCCCAGAAGTGAAAACATTTCTTAATTGACATTTCTGCTTTATCAGCCTCTTGCTGGGTTGTAAATTCTTTTAGGGAAGGTAGAAAGGGTGCAGCTGTAGCTGGAAGCATTTTATCCATTGGTCCCCAGACCAATAATTTCTACATTTATTTGGACTACATGGTTTTCCACCCATTGAAACCTAATCAAATTCTGTGGTTTATCTCTGTAATAGACTTTTATATGAGGCTACACCAACAAAACTGAGATCCTTAAAGAATGGAAAAATACAGTATGCGGCAAATGCGTGCTTTAACTTCATTGAACCTTGGTCAGGCAGAACTCTGAACAGCCTTTGGTGCTTATCTGAGATAACTGTAGGATAGAAGACTGAGTTGTAGTAGTAACCAACCCCATCCAGCAGGCTTGGAGCCCAGCCCTCGGTATGAATCATTTCTACTTAGCTGTGTAGCCTTGGGAAAGTGACTTGGCCTTTCTGGTCTTCAGCTTCCTCTTTTACAATAAAATACGTATTTGATGGTTCGCTAGTTTATCACGCTTTGCTTCTGTAAACTGGAAGGGACACAGACAGGCACTCAATCTGTTCTCTTATCAATAAGCATGGGTTCAACCAGCACCTGGCACCTGGGAGAAAGCCGATAAATGATCTGAAATGGGGGCGCCTGAGTGGCTCAGTCGGTTAAGCGTCCGACTCTTGGTTTCAGCTCGGGTCGTGGTCTCTCAGTTCGTGGGCTCAAGCCCCGCATTGTGGTCTGCGTTGACAGTGGGGAGCCTGTTTGGGATTCTCTTTCTCCCCCTCTCTCTGTCTCTGTCTCTCTTCCTCTCTCTCTGCCTCTCCCCTGCTCGTGTTCTCTCTGTCAAAATAAACAAATAAGCTTAAAAACAAAAAGAGATCTGAAATGTGTGGAAGGCATCATTTGCTCAGAAGTCTGCACCAAGCTCAGTGGATAGCTGTTGCCGGAATGACTAGGGCCGTAGGGTCAACAATGGCTTTATTTATATCTGATGCTCCCACTGAGGCAGTTGGAATGGCTGGGGACTTGGCAGGCCTCACTCTCCAGCAAGGTACTCAGGTCTCCAGACCAGTTGCTTCCAAGAGGGCTAAAGGAGACGTGCCAGGCTTCTCCAGGCCTCGCTGGAAACAGTCAGTTCCATTTAGGCCAACTCTGCCACGTTGCCGTAAAGAAGAAAGGAAACCTACTCCAGGCCTCGATGAGAGGACAGCAAGCGCGTGCAGGGAGACAGGCCTGGATGGCCATCACCTGCACATACTACCCACCCCATAGGTGATCCCCAGTTCTGCTCTTCCTACATGATTTACAGGAAAAACCTCACATGTCCCAAAGCAGGGAATGAGGCTCCGGGGTTTGTTATTGTATTCTTTTCTCATTGCTGCTATGACAAATTAGCACAGATTTAGTGACAACACAAATTGATCATCTTATCGTTCTGGAGGTCTCAAGTCTGAAATCAGTTTTACTAGACCAAAATCAAGGTGTTGGCAGGGCCTGCTTCCTTCTGGAGCTTCGAGGGGAGGGTCCATTTCCTTGCCTTTTCCAGCTGTTCGAGGCTTGACACACAGCAACCCCACCCGTCCATGTTCACAGCCAGCACGGGCCAGACCAGTCCTTCTCCCATGGCATCACTCTGACGCTGACTCTTCTCCCTCCTTCTTCCACTTTTAAGGACCCTTGAGATTATTTCAGACCCATCCGGATAATACAGAATACTCTCCCCATCTCAAGGCCAACAGGCTAGCTGCCGTAATTTCATGTGCTGCCTTAATTCCCCCTTGCAATGTAAAATAAGATATTCACAGTTTCCAAGGACTAAGACATGGACGCGTTTGGGGGCCATTATTCAGCCTACCACAGTTATCATTTCTGGTGCTTTCTTTAAAGTTTTTAGCTTTAAACTTTAAAGTTTTATCACTTTGGATATATTTTGTGAAAAAAAAAAAAAGTTTCCTGGGGCGCCTGGGGGGCTCAGTCAGTTGAGCGTCCGACTTCGGCTCAGGTCATGATCTCATGGTTTGTGAGTTCGAGCCCTGCGTCGGGCTCTGCGCCGATAGCTCAGAGCCTGGAGCCTGCTTCGGATTCTGTGTCTCCCTCTCTCGCTGCCCCTACCCTGCTCACGCTCTGTCTTTCTCTCTCTTTCAAAAATAAATAAATATTAAGAAAAAATTTTTTAAAGTTTCCATAAACATGTAGCCTTTCTGATCTGCTAAACTTGTTAAAAATATATAAAAGTCAAAATAAGTAAATAAAAGGCTTTGAGTAAGGGTCCTAGGGAATCCTGTCTGCAGAATGTTCATGCAATTTAGTCTGGGGGAGCAGAGTGAGAAAGGGCAAGTGGGACAGTTTGGGGGTGGGGGTAGGGGAGGTAGGTGGAGTTCTCAGAGCCTCATCCTGGGAACGAGCCGGCCCTTCCCACCCAGCGTCTGTGTGTCACTTCCAGGACCAAACCTGGACACCAACACACGAAGGCTGTAATGCTGCCAGCCGACAACCCCGTTCTCAGAGCAAGAGTTTGTCCAGCAGGTGCTTCCAGCAGAATGTGTGACTGAGGTGCTTTAGAGGCTGTCCACATGACAGATGGAAATGCCAATGGGAAATGTCGAGTTGACAAATGTCGATTCCTTTTGCTTTCCGATTACAAGGGAGACAGAGAGAATCCAAAAACATCAATCAAAACCTGATCGTTTGGTGAGTTCATTAAAGATATAACTACGTTATTCTACCGCCTAGAAAAATTAGGGGATAGAAAGTCATACAACCAGCTCATGTTGCAGACAAACCTACTGCGTGTGTGGCAGGGGAAACAACGTTAAAAAAAGTATGTAAATGGCTTTTAGAGAGGGGGAAGGCTGGCCACCAAACACCCTTGCACACCAACCCTGTCATCTTACTTGTCTGCCCAAAGCTGAGACTTGGTGTTCCGCCTCGTCCATTTAGTGTAGTTCATATAACACGGGTGAGACCACTGACATTAGTGTAAAAACTACACATGGCATCAGCTTGGTAACTGGGGCACGTTCCACACCTTGGAACTGGGGCAAGTTCCACAGGAACTTGACTTTTCAGACCAGGGAGGCAAGGTGGCTTCCCAAAAAGAGACTGTCAGACCACTGGACTCCTTCGGCTAGCTGTCGGCAGACATGCTGGGGGTTCACGACATCCTAATCGAACCTTATGTACTCCGTGGCGTGGGGCTCTGAGTCTTCATCTGACCTTCCACTTGGAGAGTTTTATGGGGTCATAAAACTTGCTGAGCAGCCCACCAGACATCCCAGGCCCAGGCAGAGCATACATGTCTGAGACTCAAATGTATCCATCAGCGAACATGTCCAGCGACCTCCTCTGCCAACCTCCTGCCACCTTTGGCTTTGTTAGCCCCAGCCTGGCGTGAGCTGTTCCACCACTAAACCGTCTGCACCTACAGTCCTCTACTATAGGTGACCCCAAGTTTCTAGTATTCACAAGAAAGGTGCTTCAGTTTGTACTAATGCTAATGTCCTCCAGAGTATACCACTGCAGCCCCTGATGATTAATCAGAAAGAGAAACTCCAGGCCTACGTAACAGAGTCATTATCCCTTCCAGTGCCAAACACAAACCAGATGTTCTCAATCCACCAACATGTTTCTCCGCACCCCCCCTACCTTTTCCATAGTCCTCAGGCTAGGAAACAAGCTACAGCCCATTAATAGGACATTCTCGATAAGTAAAGATGGGGTTGATGATCTAAAATGCTGAAGTGGTCCTACTATCATTAATTCAATCAAATGACATGGATAGTGCATTAAGCAAGAACAGTGGCTCAAGCATCAGAAGTTTCAGAATTCTCATCCCAAATCTACTTCTCTGAGTCCACTGCCTTGTCTATAAAGTGGAGGTAGATAATCTTGGCTTTGATTGCTTCCTTCGCAGTTACGTTGTCCCCACAACATCAGTGAGATAACAGAAACGAAAGTTTCTTGGAAACCAACGTTTTTCATGGTGCTACAACAAACAATCCTAAAATTTGTATGGAACCACTTAAGACCCCAAATAGCCAAAGCGATCTTGAAAAAGAAGAACAAAGCTGGAGGCATCACAATTCCAGACTTCAGGTTATATTACAAAGTTGTAGTAATCAAAACAGTATGGTACTAGCACAAAAACAGACACATAGATCAATGGAACCGATTAGAAAACCCAGAAATGGATCCATAACTATGTAATCAACTAATCTTCGACAAAGCAGGAAAGAATATCCAACAGAAAAAAAGACATTCCCTTCAACAAATTATGGTGGGAAAACTGTACAGCAACATGCAGAATGAAACTGGACCACTTTCTTACACCATTCACAAAAATAAATTCAAAATGGACCAAAGACCTAAATGTGAGACCTGAAACCATAAAAATCTTAGAAGAGAGCACAGGCAGTAACTTCTTTGACATCAGCCTGAGTAACTTTTTTCTAGATATGTCTCCTCAAGCAAGGAAACAAAAGCAAAAATAAACTATTGGGACTACATCAAAATAAAAAGCTTCTGCACAGCAAAAGAAACAATCAACAAAACTAAAAGGCAAGCTACAGAATGAGAGAAGATATTTGCAAATGACATATCCGATAAAGAGTTATAAAACTCAGCAACCAAAAAAATAATCCAATTAAAAATGGGCAGAAGACATGAACAGCCATTTCTCCAAAGAAGACATACAGATAGTCAACAGACACATGAAAAGATGTTCATCATCACTTACCATCAGGGAAAGGCAAATCAAAAATACAGTGAGATACCACCTCACATCTGTTGGAATGACTAAAATCAACAACACAAGAAACAACAGATGTTGGCAAAGATGTGGAGAAAGAGGAATCCTCTCGCAGTGTTGGTGAACAGGCAAACTGGGACAGCCACAGTGGAAAATAGTAGGGAGATTTCTCAAAAAGTTAATAAAATGACCGTACGGTCCAGCAATAATACCACTGGATATTTATCCAAAGAATACAAAACACTAATTCAAAGAGATATGTGCACCCCTATGTTTATAGCGGCATTATTTACAAAGCCAAATTATGGAAGCAGCCCAAGTGTCCATCAGTTGACAAATGGATAAGGAAGCTGTGGTATATATATATGGTACGTGTGTGTGTGTGTGAGTGTGTGTGTGTGTGTGATGGAATATTATTAATCCGTAAAAAATAATGAAATCTTGCCATTTACAATGACATGGAGGGATCTAGACAGTATAATGCTTAGCAAATAAGTTGGTCAGAGAAAGACAAATACCATATGATTTCACTCATATGTGGAATTCAAGAAACAAAACAAATCAGCAAAGTGTTAAAAAGACAGAGAGAAGTAGAGAGAGACCAGTCAAGAAACAGATTCTTAATTATAGAGAACAAACTGATGGTTACAGAGAAGAAGGGGATGAGGGGATGGGTTAAATGGGTGATGGGGATTAAGGAGTGCACTTGAGATGAGCACTGGGTGATGTATGTAATTATCGAATCACCATATTGTACACCTGAAACTAATAAAACACTGTATGTTAAAAAAAAAAAAGAAAGTTTCTTGGAAAATGAAAAGGATTACTATGACCTTTATTTTAATACCTATGTGTTACTTACATGCTAGCAGTTCCAAAAAAGAAAAAAAATCACACCAGAGAAGTAAGAAAATAATTTGCCTCACTGGACTCACACTCCATGGTTTCCCAGAGGGCCTGGAACCTAATTATTCTTTAGAAAAATTCTCTGAGTGTCAGAAGGAGGTAAGGATTCCAAGGAGATATGTGTTCACGATCTTGACACAAACTTCAAGAGATTCTTGCCAGTTATGCTGTAATGTGGTTTATCTGTTAACTCTAAGAAAAAGATTTTTTAAATTAATTTAGCTTGCCAGTTCCATCCAAGGTGGAGTAGTCTCATTTCCTCCCTAGTCCTCCCTCTTAAAAATAAAAAATGCTGGGCTAAGACAAAAAGTCCAACATAAAAATTAAATATAGAATGACCTATGATCCAGCAACTCCATTTCTTGGCATATACGCAAACGAGTTGAAAGCAAGGTCTTGAACAGATACGTATACACCCATGTTGATGGCAGCATTATTCATAGTAGCCAAAAAGTGGAAGCAATCCACCAACAGTCGAGTGGAAAAGCAAAATGTGGTATATACGTACAACAAAATATTATTCAGCTTTAAAAAGGAAGGAAATTCTGATACGTACTGAAACATGGCTGAACCTTAGAACATTATGCCAAATGAAATAAGTCAGTCACAGAAGCACAAATATTCTGATTCCATTCATATGAGTTACATACCATCGTTAACTTCAGAGAGACAAAAAGGAGAACTAGAATGGTGGTTGCCAGGGACATTGTTAAATAAGTGGAGTTTCAGTTTGGGAAGATGAAACGAACTGGATGTGTATGATGGTGTTGGTTGCACATCAGTGTCAATATACTAATGCAACTTCTCAGGGACTTGAGACTTGAGGAACAACCCCGCAGTGAAGTCCCTAGGTTTTCTTTATGATTCCATGTAATTCGGCCAGTGCACTGGAGAAGCCTGCAACATGGAACTACCAACAGGTGCAGTCAAAAAGCCCCAAGCAAAGCCCGATTCCTATAGCTCTGGGACTGATAAAATGGCAATCTAACAGCACAGAAAGCTTTTCTGACAATAAATTGTTCTACTCTAGTCAATATCAGTGGAAAGCACCCTTAACCCCCCACCCTCACCACAGTGTCAACAGAGTTGACTGGGGAGCTGAACTTCCACTCCAGCTCATCAACAATGAGGCAATGCTAGCAGCTCTCCATTTCTTACCTCCCGCCCTCCCCATTCTGGTATGAGTAGGGCTGAGTAAGGTGAAATATCTATCCCTACCTGGACCTACGCACTACACACAACCAGGGTGAGTGCCTTCTAAGAAAAGAAAACAGGGGCACGTGGGTAGCTCAGTCGGTTGAGCGTCCGACTTCGGCTCAGGTCATGATCTTGTGGTTCGTGAGTTTGAGCCCCGCATGGGGCTCTGTGTTGACAGCTCGGAGCCTGGAGACCTTCAGATTCTGTGGTTCCCTCTCTCTCTGCCCCTCCCCTGCTCACACTCTGTCCCTCTCGGTCTCTCAAAATTAATAAATAAAAAAAAGAAAGAAGGGGCGCCTGGGTGGCTCAGTTGGGCGTCCAACTTCAGCTCAGGTCACGATCTCGCGTCCGTGAGTTCGAGCCCCGCGTCGGGCTCTGGCTGATGGCTCAGAGCCTGGAGCCTGCTTCCGATTCTGTGTCTCCCTCTCTCTCTGACCCTCCCCCGTTCATGCTCTGTCTCTCTCTGTCTCAAAAATAAATAAACATTAAAAAAAATTTTTTTTAAATTAAAAAAAAAAAAAGAAAGAAAGAAAACAAAATTGGATCCAAAAATTCTATACATCATACCCAAAATGTCCATGATACAATTAAAACCACTGCATATCCTAACAAGACCAGAACAATCATAGCATGAATAAGAAAAGGAAATTAACAGCTTCTAAGAACATGACTCAAATGTTAGAATTATTCAACAAGGATTTTAAAGCAACAATTATAATCATTCTTCAATGAGCAATTCTGAACCATCATGAAAAAAATGGGGGAAAAAAACAAAATCTCAGCCAAGAAATACAAGACATAAAAAAGAAAAAAGTCCTTTTTGTATGTCAATAAAAAGGTTTAAAACAAATAAGACATAAATGAAAATTGTAGAGCAGAAAACTACAATAACTGGAATTTTTAAGACTCGTGGAAGGGACAGAGGAAAGAGGCAGTGAACTGGAAGATATGAAAACATATATTACCCAATCTGCATATTTCTCATCTGAAACCGTGGAGGCCAATAAGAAATAACAAACATTTTCAAGTACTGGATAAAAATATCTGCCTACCCCAAATTCTATCCCAAGTGAAAATATCTTTCAGGAATGAAGAGAAAATAGACATTCTTGGATGAAGGAAACTAAGAGAAATTGTCACCTGCAGACCTGCTCTTACGGAACAGCTTAAAGTCTTCCAACCACAGGAATGGGGCGCCTGGGTGGCGCAGTCGGTTAAGCGTCCGACTTCAGCCAGGTCACGATCTCGCGGTCCGTGAGTTCGAGCCCCGCGTCAGGCTCTGGGCTGATGGCTCGGAGCCTGGAGCCTGTTTCCGATTCTGTGTCTCCCTCTCTCTCTCTGCCCCTCCCCCGTTCATGCTCTGTCTCTCTCTGTCCCAAAAATAAAAAAATAAAATAAAAAAAAAGTCTTCCAACCACAAAGGAAATTATAACAGAAAGAGGCTTGGGACAGAGAATAATAAAATAGATAAAAATGGGAGTAGACTACCTTTCTCCTCATGATGTTTTGAAATTATGATTGATTTCAGCAAAAATTATAACATCATTTAATGTGTGTTAAGTTTATGCAGAAGAAACATTAAGAAAATTAGATTTAAAAAATGGGAAGGATAAAGGCACCAAGGGGAAGTAGGGTTTCTACACTTCACTCCAGGACATAATGTTCATATCAGTAGATACTGATAAGATCTTTATACATGTTGTAATGCTAAGAACAAGCACAAAAACAAAACAAAACAAAACAAAATGAAAAACCACACACCATACAAACATATACTCAAAAATACTACAAATAAATTAAATTCTAGTGTTTAAATAACCTCTAGGTAGTCAAGAAAAAAGAAATTGATGAACAAGAGAATAAATAGAAACAAATAATAAAATGGCACACTTAAACCTTAACATATCAGTAGCTACTTTAAATGTAAGTGGTCTAAGTACACCAATTAAAGGACGGATATTGGCAAAGTGAGTAAGAAAACATAACCTAATTGTGTGCTGTCTACAGAAAGCTTAATACATTGTGATATAGGTAGCCGAAATGTTGATAGGAAAAGATGTATCATGCAGGCATACATTTTTTTAGGAAGGAGTGGCTATATTAACACCAGAGAAGGAAGACTTCAGAGAGTACAAAATTATCAGGGACAAAGAGGGATATTACATAATGGTAAAAGGGGTCAAGATGTACCAATTTTATTATTTTTTTAATGTTCATTTTTGAGAGGGAGAGTGCAAGCAGGAGAGGGGGGGGGGGGCGGGGGGGGCAGAGGATCCAAAGCAGGTTCCGTGCTAACAGCAGCAAGCCCAATGGGGGGGCTTGAACTCACGAACTGTGAGATCATGACCCAAGCTGAAGGTGGATGCCCAAATGACAAAGCCACCCAGGCACCCCAAGATGTAGCAATTCTAAATGTGTACGCACCTGAAGCAAAACTCGTAAAACTTTAAAGAGAAATATATTGGGGTGCCTGGGTGGCTCAGTCAGTCAAGTGTCCAACTCTTGATTTTGGCTCAGGTCACAGTCTCCTGGTTAGTGAGATCAAGTCCCAAGTATACCTCTGCACGGACAGCACAGAGCCTCCTTGGGATTCTCTCTCCCTCTCTCTCTGTCCGTTCCTTGCTTGTGCTCTCTATCCCTCTCTATATAGCAAAATAAATAAATTAACATTTTTAAAAATTAAAGAGATGGGGCGCCTGGGTGGCTCAATCAGTTGAGCCTCTGACTTCAGCTCAGGTCATGATCTCATGGTTTGTGAGTTCCAGTCCTGTATTGGGCTCTGTGCTGACAACTCAAAGCCTGGAACCTGCTTCGGATCCTGTGTTTTTCTCTCTCTCTCTCTCTGCCCCTCCACTGCTCATGCTCTGTCTCTCTCTCCCTCTCTCTCTCAAAAATATAAATAAATAAATAAATAAATAAATAAATAAATAGAAAAAATAAAAAGAAATATACAAAATGTTCCATTATAACCAAGGATTTCAACAATTCATCACTCAACTAGACACACACACACATACAGGCACAAAAATCAGCAAGGATAACAAAGAACTTAATAACACCGTCAACCCACAGAACCTAACAGACTTCCGTAGAACAAAAGCAGTATAATACACGTTCTTTCAAGATGTGTGGTTTTCAAATAATTTTCTCTGAGTTCATAACTCGTATTTTTATCCTCTCGATATTTCATATCTGTGTGGCTCTGCGAATCTACATATAGGATAAAATTGTATGGATCCACACACATGCACAGACACACAAAGACGCACACACACACGAATGCATGTAAAAAGTAGTGAAAACTGAATATAGTCAGTAGTCTAGTCTAGTATTGTACTGTACTCATTTCCTAACAAAGTACCACAAAGTGAGTGGCTTAGAACAATAGAAATGTATTGTCTCACAGGCTAGAAGTTTAAGATCGAAGCATCAGAAGGGCCATGCTCGCTCTGAAACCTGCAGGGGAGAATCCTTCCTCACCTCTTCTTAGCTTTGCTGGTGGTTGGCTGGCAATCCTTGGCATTCCTTGGCTTGTAGCCGCATAGCTCAAATCTCTGCCTGTCATCATATAAAATTCTCTCTATGTGTCTTTGTCTTCATACGGCCATCAATTTGTAAGGACACTAGTCATACTGGATTAGGAGCCCGTCTTACTCTAATATTATTTCATCTTAACTAATGACTTCAGCCAACCATATTTCCAAAGAAGTTCACATTCTAAGGTTCTGGGGAGTTAGGACTCTAACATATATTTTTGGGGGGAGGTGACAGACACAATTCAACCCATAATATGTATCATGTCAATCCTGTATTTAGTATTATACTATAGTTATATAAAATATCACCACTGGGGGAAGCTGGGGGAAGGCACATGGTACTCTGTGTACCATTTTTTTTTTTTTTTGCAACTTCATCTGACTCTAGAATTACATCAAAATAAAAAAATAATAATTTTGCTTGATAAACAGATCAATTTTCCATCTTCACTAATACATTTTTGGGCTTTACCTTTCCAACTGTATTTGACAAGGAATTAATTTTCTCGTGTATTTTTCCTGTGGTTTACCCTAAGTGCTTGCTGAATATATGGCATATTTTTAAATAGGCTGGTCAGCAGCTTTGGGACTTTGTTGATATTTCTCTCTCACTGCAGTCCCTCCTAAGAATTTCTCAAATAAATCACCAAGCCTCCCATGAAATGATGGTGGATAATTTCTCAACCCTGCAGATGGGAGAAGCCACTATAATTCCAAAAAATGTTCACTCCTCTCTAGTCTCAAGTTACTGTGGTCTGGGCTTGAAGAAATAGCAACTTTTTTTTTTTTTCTTTACCTTCTTTAGGGAAACCTTGGAAGAGTTCCTGATCTCCAGCGGCTGGGTTTTTTTGTTCCTGTAAGTTCCTGGAAATGACCTGATGGGATCCAGGAGCATAGCTATGTGAAGTGGAGCCCACTGGAGAGTCAGCCATAGGATCTAAGATTTCTCCCTCCTCTTTACTCACTCAGGTGCCTGGAGCCAAGGGGGCTGACCCTGTGGAAGGTGTATATCATGGGCTCAGATTGTGTCTGAAGGATGGGATTCCAGGATGTAAGCCAATCAAGAAGTTCAACTGTGGCAGAGAGAACAATGAAGCTTTAATAGCTGTGCTAAAAACCAACCCATATGCTGGGTGGAGACAGAATAAGGGCACTACACTAGTTTTCTACTGCCATATACCAAATCGCCACTAACTTAGCTGAAATAACTTGTGTTTATTATCTCACAGTTTCTGTAGGTCAGATGTCTGGGCAGTGTCTCTCACGGGCTGACATCAACATGTTGACTAGGGTGCATTCCTTTCTGGAGCTCAGGATCCACTTCCAAGGTCACGTAATTATTGGCCAAATTCAGTTCTTTGCGACTGTAGGACCCTGGGCCCAGCTTCCTGCCTGCTAGAGATTGTTGACTAGAGATTGCTCTCAGCTCCTGGAGGTTTCATTCAGCTCCTGCCAGTGGCCTACCCACAAGCCCTCTTACGATGTAGAGGTTTACTTCCCTAAGGCCAGCAGTAGGATCTCTCTCAAGTTTGGAATCTGTCTTCAGGCAGAGTCCAGCCCTTTTTAAGGGTTTAGATGATCTCTCTTTTGATTATCAAAGTCAACTGATTAGGAACCTTAATTTCATCTGTAAATTGACTTTTACCTTTGAAACCTGATCAGAGCAGTTAAATCCATCATTTTCAGTATTGCTCAAGAAGAGGAGATTATTTAGGTGTATATATTGCGGGTGGAAATTTGGGGGGGCCTCTTGGAATTCTGCCCCACTACAGACATGGAGCCCCAACTAAACCAGCCCTACAAGAGATCCTAAGGGGGATCCTGTGAGACAAAGTACCAGAGACATTGCTACAAGCATGAAACTTACAGACATCACAATGACTCTAAACCCATATCTTTCTATAATAACACTGAACGTAAATGGACTAAATGCACCAACCAAAAGACATAGGGTATCAGAATGGATAAAAAAACAAGACCTATCGATTTGCTGTCTACAAGAGACTCGTTTTAGACCTGAGGACACCTTCAGATTGAAAGTGAGGGGATGGAGACCTATCTATCATGCCAGTGGAAGTCAAAAGAAAGCTGGAGTAGCCATACTTATATCAGAAAAACTGACTTTAAATTAAAGGTTGTAACAAGAGATGAAGAAGGACATTATATAATAATTATAGGGTCTATCCATCAGGAAGAGCTAACAATTATAAATGTCTATGCGCCGAATACGGGAGCCCCCAAATATATAAAACAATTACTCACAAACATAAGCAACCTTATTGATAAGAATGTGGTAATTGCAGGGGACTTTAATACCTCACTTACAACATTGGATAGATCATTTAGATGCACGGTCAATAAAGAAACAAGGGCCCTGAATGATACATTGGATCAGATGGACTTGACAGATATATTTAGAACTCTGCATCCCAAAGCAACAGAATATACTTTCTTCTCGAGTGCACATGGAACATTCTCCAAGATAGATCACATACTGGGTCACAAAACAGCCCTTCATAAGTATACAAGAATTGAGATCATACCATGCATACTTTCAAACCACAATGCTATGAAGCTTGAAATCAACCACAGGAAAAAGTCTGGAAAACCTCCAAAAGCATGGAAGTTAAGAAACACCCTACTAAAGAATGAATGGGTCAACCAGGCAATTAGAAAAGAAATTTAAAAATATATGGAAGCAAACAAAAATGAAAATACAACAATCCAAACGCTTTGGGATGCAGCGAAGGCAGTCCTGAGAGGAAAATACATTGCAATCCAGGCCTATCTCAAGAAACAGGAAAAATCCCAAATACAAAATCTAACAGCACACCTAAAGGAAATAGAAGCAGAACAGCCTAAAGACAGCCTAAAGACAGCAGAAGAAGAGAAATAATAAAGATCAGAGCAGAAATAAACAATATAGAATCTAAAAACACTGTAGAGCAGATCAATGAAACCAAGAGTTGGTTTTTTGAAAAAATAAACAAAATTGATAAACCTCTAGCCAGGCTTCTCGAAAAGAAAAGGGAGATGACCCAAATAGATAAAATCATGAATGAAAATGGAATTATTACAACCAATCCTTCAGAAATACATACATGGAGCCCCAGGAAGGGGGCTTGAAATTCCAGGCCCGGCACTGATTGGAGTCCAGGCCAGGACAAATGGCAAACTCTCCCGCAGAAGGCAGAAAGGAGAAAGAAGGCAGAGACTAATCCTACATTAAACCAATGCAGAATGGGGCTGAGATAAACTAAAACTCAGATAGATGCTCCACACCCACCTCAAGTCCTAAGACAGTGGGTGTCAATGGCCATCAAGGCCTGTTCGGGAGCCCGGGAGTCCTGGAGCTAGCAGAACATAAGTAGATTCTGAGCCATACTAGAACTCAACACATAATCACCAAACCTTCTTAGAATAGAAGGCCAATGATTGCTCAGTGGTACAAATGGGAGAAGGTACCATGATTCTCCAAAATGATTACTCCTTTCTACTGTCCAAATAGCGTGGCCTGGACTTGGAAAAACAGTGGCATTTTCTGAGCCAGGTTGGGAAAGACAGCTGTTGACATTCTTCACAAGCACAGGCTTCTTGAAGTCTTCAGATGGTAGAGACTGGGGAACTCTTCACAGATTCAGATCCTGGGAACGGGGAAAGCCAGGCAGGGACTGGCTTGACCTCTAGAAAGGGACTCTCTCGATCTCATGGATTTGAGGGAGCCTTCTTCTACATTAGTCCATGTACAGAACAGTGCACTGGGCTGAGTTACCCATGGTCCCTTATGCTAGACCAGCAGCATAGAGATAATGAGGCAACTTCTTAGTGATGTTATGACAGGAGCACCTGGGTGACTCAGTTGGCTAAGTGTCCAACTCTTGATTTCAGCTAAAGTCACGATCTCATGGTCGTGGGATTGAGCCCCGCATCAGGCTCTGCACTGGGCGTGGGGTCTGCTTAAGGTTCTCTCTTTCACCTTCTCCCTCTGCCCCTCCCTCCCTCAAAAAATATTTAAAAATAAAATGAAATAAAGAAGATACTATGACAGAGGCAGGAGATGGCCAAGGGGACATTTGTCCTGAGCTAGGAAGGAACTAGCACAGCTGCATGAACGCTGGGAGAATATGGTCTTCCTAGATCTTAAATTCATACTTAGGAGACAGAGACAATAACACAATGCAGTAAAAAGTGGTCAGGAAACTGGAAACCACCATACAGTGAAGGTATGACTATTGCTACAGTAACCCTTTAACAAATGATCAGTGGCAGTAAATACAGACACTTTTGTTTTACCTGCAGACAAACTGTCCCCCTGCATATACGTGACTAAACTAAAAGCAGGCCAGCATATGGGGGGTTTTTCTGACAACCCTGGGCCTAAATAGTTAAGGTGGGCCAAGTACAGTTTGCTGTCTCTAGGAATTAAGACAAGTAAGACAAAGGGAGATCCCGCGTCAGTGAAATCCACATTCAAGGCATGGTTGCCCTCAGATCTGTGACCTGGTCCTCTCTGTGCCTGTGCCCTTGGAATTCCTCAGCCAAGGTGGAGGCCAGGAGAGAGGAGGCCGTGGAGGATAAGCCGCAGGAGCAGAATGCAGGGAGAGTGAGGGGCAGGAAACAGACTCCACTGGGGCAGGACCGGGTCTCAGGGTCCTGCACCTCTCAATCCCGTCCCTACTCCCCCATGTCCAAATGCCCCCTAACCCATACCTCCTAAATCAAGGCAGCCAGTGCAGGCCAGGTACCACAGTGGGGCCTCCAAATGTGGCCTACGGGCATGGTTTCCAAATCCTAAAACTGGCAGGCTCAGAACATCGGGAAAAACACAGGAAACTTTAAAAAGGAAGCTAACCACGTGCTTTCAGTGTTGTTCTGCTGAATGAACGTTGACGGAATGGGAACCAAATACATCAAAGTCATGAGTGGGGCCATTAGAGGAAACGGAGGGTAAGTCAGTCACCTCCTGCGATCGTTTGTTAGCGCTGACATAACAAACTACCTCAGACCAGGGGGCTTAAACAACAGAAATTTATTTTCTCACGATTCTGGAGGCTAGATTCTGAGATTAAGGGTTAGCATCTTCCAAGGTTTTCTTTCCCGGGCTCGTAGATGGCCATCTTCTTCCCCTGCCCTCACATGGTCTTTTTTCTGTGTGTATCTGTGTCCTATCTCTTCTTTGTATAAAGACACCCGTCATAGTGGACTAGGGCCCACACTAATGTCCTCATTTTACCTTAAATACCACTCTAGAAACCTTATCTCCAAATACAGCCACATTCTGAGGTACTGGGGGATAGGACTATAGCATGTGCATTTTGTGAGTACACAGTTCAGCCCTGGGAGCACCAAATCTGGAAGTATGGCACTAGTAAGTGGATCACCCCATATATGCCCACACCCCTGCTCTGACATCCAGTGCCCTTTTGAACATGACAGGAAGCTGCTGGGGGGCAGTGGCATATCTCCAGTCACTGGGAGAGCTAATGTTCCAACGGATCTACAAGCGTAATCATGACAGCATGCACGTCAGAGAGCTTTATGGAAAAATAAGAGAGAAATGAACCCAGAGGTCAGTTCGCTAAAACACCCCGTGACATCCCACTGACCTGGTCATTTCTCATGGACGGGACTCTGGTGTGGGAAGGATGAGATGGAGTCGTCCTTTAACCAACTAAAAATTTCCAACAGAGGACAAATGTGAGAGCTGATTTGGCCTCCCTCCTTCTCTGGACACCCCACAAGTTGCCCTGGTCCCACACAGAGATGCCCGCCGGGATGGGCAAGACGCTCAGAGAGGGACGCGTGATGGGTGCACTGAGCCAGTGTGAGGTGACACGGTGCATGTCAGTAGGGCCCAGAGCATTGTTGGATCCTAATTATTAGGGCCCAGAAATCAAGGCAGCCGTTGTGGTCTGACCTCCAGTTGGAAGAACCCGGGAAGAACAGAGAGACAAAGACACTTGTGCCAAAAGGGAGCAAAGAGGCTACGTCCCTGTCTGGGGCTTCCCAGCAGGGGAGCAGCACAAGTCTGCAGAGCCACCACTGCACTGAGAGCCCCCACCCTATCCTTGGCGGTACCCCAGCTCCAGGCCATCTGATCAGGCATCTGAGAACTTACAGCCATCAGAGTGATGCCTATCCCTGATCACCTGCTCTGAGAAGTAGGCTCGTGGCAAAGGGAACCCCAGAAAACCTAGCCTTTCCCAGCTGTGGGATGCCAGCCAGGCCTTGTCGGGCTCCGACTCACCCCATCAGGGGCCCTGCGGTGGGATATCAGCTTGAAGGTCATGAAGCCCCCAAACTAGCCTGTGTTCTGCGAGAACCTGAACTTGCAAAGAAGATCCCTAATCCCTGGCCCAGCTCAAAAGGAAGAAAGGGCAGCCTGCGGGTGCGCCTCGGTCAGGGTCCTGCTGCCGAGCAGAGCCAGCAGGACGTAGGTCAGACGTTTACTGCAGAGAGTTGGTCAGACGTGGTCCATGCGGGGTGCCGCTCTGGCATCTGAGGCTGCAGCCGGGAGCATCAGGACAGGCAGATGGGGAGGGATGACAGACATGGAGTGTGGGAAGCAAAGACAACCGGGACCTCCTTGCAACAGTGCCAGACCCGCAAGGGTCAACTGGAGCCATTCGGATGCCTAGGCAGAGAGGCAGGGGCAGGAGATGCCGGAGGACGGGGGGGGGTGCGGGCGGCTGCGGCACCCAGACCCGGTGGGCCGGCGCATGGGTGATGACAGCCTGCCCTGGCCTGAAGCAGGCAATCTGCTCCCTCGAGGCAGCCTCCCATGTCTCATGCCAAGTGCACTCCGTGCTCACTTAGAGCAATTCGGAGCAGAGAACTCTGAGGAACAACGTTTCAGCTTCACTAAAGTGACACGAGACGAATCCACCCGACAAGAATACATCATCAGTCTAGATAGTGATCATTTCTTCTAGGAGGACAGAGTCCCGGAGCTCTGGGACAGAACTGTAGGGCATTCAAGTGCCCTTTTAAAATGGGACCCAGGGCCCGGGAAGGCTCCATGGAGGTGATACCTGAAGTGAGGTGACCCCCTGAATATGCGGGCTCAGATGCAGGTGGCCCAGGAGACAGGTCTTAGGGTGAGTCACAGACATCAGCACAGAACAGGAGCCAGGGGCGGGCAGAAGCAGCTCAGAGAGGTCAGGGATGCAGAGATGAGCCTTCTGCTTCCTCCCGCAGGGCAAATAACCAGACGTAAAAAATGTTTCACAGGCCGTGCAGTTTCCTACTCCCTTGTGTGAAATTAAAGTCTTCAGACTGGAATCACGGTATCTTTTTTTAAGATCATGTTTCAGATGGTCCATTTTAGGTCTTGAACTCCCCCTGATACCTTACTTTATTTTTCCCCAATTTTTTACAACACTAAGTAAATATTAAAACACAAATGGAGCTCAGATCTCCTTTCATTATTCATCAAGTGTAGCTGCCTTAAAACTTGAAGGGATTATCTTTTGCCTGCAGCTCAAATAAGGTTGACCTCCCTTTCTTTGTCTTCTCTCCCTTTCTACCTCTTTCCTTCCCTCACTCCTTTTTATCAGTCCTTCCTTAATTTTTCATTTTTTTTATGGCTTCACAAACAAAAACCCCCAAAAAATATCTTCCCAGTAAAGGACATGTAGCAAAAGTAAAGCAGCAGACACATTGTCATTCAACTATGACAACCATGACAAGAAAAAATGTTTTCTGAGCTTTTTGTCCCCCTGCCCGGTGCTGTCCACATACATCCTCTGTTGTACCTGGTGCTCTCAGCAAAGGGTCTAATTTTGTACTTTGCTTTATTCACTGGATAATGTCATAAAGATGTTTTCCACTCTGCCAAATTGGCTTGCCTGTTATCATTCTCAACAAGCTTGTGGTTCTCAAGGAATGATAGGAACCACTGGTGTTGGGAGTTGTGGAAGAAGGTGCCTTAGCCTGATCATGATCCACAGAGAGCCGCCCTTCTGGTCCTTGTGCACAGTGATGGCCAGGTCCAGGAGAATTCCTTTGCCATTCAGGAACCTACCTCTTAGTGTGCCTGAGGTGAGAGAAAACTTGAGGAATTTTCTCTAAAGGGGTACAGGGCAGGGAGAGTGGTGGCCGATGTGCTCCTGGGTGTTTCCCTAATCACATCTCATCACCCCTACCAGAGGCATGTGACTCCCCTAGGCCCCTCAAACACTTCCCCAGAACAGTTCACCAGGACCTGCAAGGTGAAAAAGAGGTTTTTATGTTCCTCATAAGGAAGACCTTGAGAGAGATTCATGCACAAAGGAAGGAAAGCAAAATGGTATTTTGTATTAAATTTTGCACATAAAACCCAAAACTATAGTTTTGTAACATGTCCTTTTAAAATGCTAAATTTGGAGCAAAAAGGACAGGTGACATACAGAAATCAAAAAGTAAAATGACAGATACAAATCCAACTATATCGAGCACCTGGGGGGCTAGTCCTACGGGACAAGATGGAGTTCCTGCAGATCCTGAAACGCGGGCTGGATCAGCTCAGCGGCCACGGTGGCCTCTGCGGCTATCTATGAGTTTTCTTCAGGGCAAATGATGTGAGGGTTGGTACATTAGTGGGGGAAGACAAATATGGAAACAAATACTATGAGGACAACAGGCAATTTTTTGGTCGTCACCGATGGGTTATATATACAACTGAAATGAATGGCAAGAACACGTTTTGGGATGTGGATGGAAGCATGGTCCCCCCTGAATGGCATCGTTGGCTTCACTCTATGACTGATGATCCTCCAACAACAAAACCACCTACTGCTCATAAATTCATCTGGACAAACCATAAGTTCAATGTGAGTGGCACTCCAGAACAATATGTACCTTATTCTACCACTAGAAAGAAGATTCAAGAGTGGGTCCCACCTTCAACACCTTACAAGTAAAGACGATGGAAAATAATTTAAACATGTATAATATGGGGCTCTTCATGTAATTGCACTTTTACTGATTAAAATTGTTTGATTAAAAAAAATCCAACTATATCAACAATATTAAATATGAATGGCTTAAACAATCCAATCAAAATGCAGAGAATATCAGATTGGATAAAAATAAAACAGTTATATGCTGTATATCAGAGATATACTTTAGATTCAAAGATATGAGTGGGCTGAAAGTAAAAGGGTAGAAAATACGTACCATGCGAACAACAACCATAAGAAAGCTGGAGTGACTATATTGATATCAGACAAAATAGACTTTAAGACACAAAATGTCACTTTAAAAAAAAGAGGGACATATTATAATTAGTAGGAGATTAATCTATTAGGAAGACATACTAATTATCAACATGTGTTCACCTAACAACAGAGCCCCAAATTGCATGGAGTAAAGCTCATAGAAGTGGAGGGAGATATAGATAATTCAAACATAATAATTGGACTCGGTTATATCCCACTTTCAATATGGATAGAATGACTAGGCAGAAAGAAGATCAACAAGGGAACAGAGAACTTGAATAACACTATGAAATGCAAAACTTTCATGAGTGAAAGGAACTTCTTAGTGCTTAAGAGAAGAAAAGTACATTTCTAAGGGTGGCATGGAGGAAGGTGGGGGGGGGGGGGAGGGCTAGAGGGGGGTTGGGAGACCTAACCTTGAGTCCTGTCAGGACAAACTAGATGGCTTAAAGCCATTTACTGGAAGCCTCTGAGCCTTAGCTTCCTCACACATTAAATGAGGGGAGAATGCACCATTCACAGAGCTTTGTGGGGATTTCTAAGACAAAAACCATTAAGGAAATTACTTCCTAGGCTGCAGAGTGCTCTCGAAATGCAAAATAAGTTGATCATGGCCTGTCTACCCTAGGAGCCATTCCAAACCTTTTCCCCTCTCTGTTTTATGGAGATGGAGCTTCAGAGCAGGTAGATGTTGACCATTCTAGGCTGTGTTGCCTGGACTTTCGTTCTAGCTGATTTGTGGCAGGATTTGCCCACAGAGAGATCGTGGTAGAGAGAGTACAAGAAAGGGAGAAGCCAGGGTATTTCCCCATCACCACTTTGCCCACACCTAGGCGGTGTCTCCGGCAATCTTCAGCTAGGTCTCCAGCTCCTTCCAGGCAAGTCAAGCTACCAGTTTCCCTATGACCATTGAGCTTGGACCCCAGTAGCAACAAGTGCCCCCTTGGTTCCTCTAACCCAGGGGATTTATCGATCCCTTCAATGTCTCTGTGCTCTGCCTTGCAGCCACCTTATCACCTGGGTAACCAGATCCCTCTGTTTATAAATATATAGAGTGGCCTCTCTTCCCCTGGTTGACCCTTGGATGATTAATACGATTTTTACTTAAATTTTGTATCTAATCTACACAGCACTCCTACAAAACTGAGGCAGCTCACACAGCATAATGCAGTGCTAGGAAGCCGGGGGGTATAATGGGAAGCCCACGTGCTTTACCATCCCCCACTGCTAAGTCAAATCCTACCAGGGCCCCAGCCGGCCACCCCCCTCCCTCCAATCTCCTGCAACAATTTACAACAAAACCAAAGCAAAATGCAGACATGTGGGGGGACATGTGGGGGACATGTGGGGGGGCTTTTGTCTGGGATTTGGGGGGGCATTCTTGGATTCTGGATGTGCTATACCACATGTTAGCAAAGCCTGAGTTTCCCTGAGCAGCTGTTTGGATGCTCCTCAGCCCCCAGATGAACAAGGTGCCTACATCGGTTTTAATTACATGGCTGCACGCTTTCTCTTTACATACCAAGTGACCTCCAGGCACAGAGCCATGGGGACAAGTCATAGGGCACTGAATGTGTCCAATGTGACTAATGACTTGGGACACTTGAGAACATTTCTGCACTGTTTACATTAAAAGAACATGTATTTTATTTCATAACATAGAACTGACATTTGACATGTTGAGTCGATGCAAGTCACGAGTGCAGTCCCTGAATTATAGTAGACAAGTAATTAGTCCCTAGAGGCCTATTGCTCCAACAATTTTCATTTATCTTCTTTCAGATGACAATGTGGGGTTTTCTTTCCTTAAATCTTAGTACCCACACATAGCCCCACCCCCACTGCATCCTTTCCCACACGCACGCCCAACACTTGTCCACCTCCAGACCCAGCGAGACCACACAACAATAACCCACCTCACCACAGGGCTTCAGGTCTGATGGGCCTGCTGCCCCTGAAATCCTCACAGGGTCAATTTTTCCTGAAGTGGCAACTTGATGCTATTTACTGATAATGCTGACTCCATTTCACGTTCTGGCTTCCTGTAGTGTTGTCACTGATCATCCAAATACTTCAACTTCGGTACAGAAGAGAATGACATTTTCCCCAGACCAGACTGCAGTGCAGAGGCCAGTCTCAGAACCACAAGTACAGCAGTACAGCTTTTCTATTCATGTAAAAAGGAAGCCAACTTTTCCTGGATCTGGTTGTAAAAGCTCAAGGCACCACCGATGGGGACAGGGAGGTACCTTGGTGATTCAAAGAACAGGGGCCACTCTCGTTTCCAATCTAACCAACGAGTTCTACTTTGTTAATGGGCTTAGGTTTACATTACTGATAAATATGACAGAAACATTAAAAGCCCAAGAATGTGATTGTCTTTTTAAGTCTTAGAGACATTAAAATGGAATAAGGTAAACATTTGCAAATTTTTTAAGATTTGCGTTTGCATTTATTGAGGGGGGCAAATATAGTCATTGACTTTGATTTTTCCATGCAATAAATTTACCAATTCAAACAAATTGAAGGCAAGGACATTTTAAATCAACTTAATTCTGCATTCAAGAGTATTTTAAGCATTTTAAGTATTTCCAAGTTCACACTGTAACTCAAACCAGGTTGGCAAAATGTTTCCTTTGTTAGAACAAAGAGGTCTTTAGTGGTGATTTGTGGATAGCTCCGGAGTTCTGTGCAGAAAGGAGTTGCTCACATTCTGAGCTGGTTTCTGACAGACAGAAACAGGGAGAGCTTAACACTGGAGCTGACATTTTCACAGGAGCAACAAGAAGGTCATCCCCAAAAAGGAGGGTGGCATTCAAACAAACATGGAAGCAGAAAGGTGGATGGATTCAGAGGATGGGATTTCTGACTTGGTGAGCATACAGAGGGAGAGTGGAGCTGAAACGAGAAGGAAGTTGGGGTCAGGCCCTTTCCTTATGGTCACCTTGATTTTATTAGGAACGCCTTCAAGAAAGGAACCATGTAGGTAAACTATTTAATAAGCACTATTTTGACCTGTGCCCATTCCTAGAGCTCAATTTTCTTTTCCCCGTGGAAGCTATGGGACACGTGGTGTGCACATCTGGGTCGACACAGGCAGAGAAATTGGATCTGGACTTCAGACCCAAGAACACCCAAGCTGGGGTCCCAGGTTGGGTGTTGAACCCTACAAGTGGTTCTGGGGCAGCCTGAAACATGCTGAGGGCAGAGCTGGTGAGAGAAAAGGTGCCCAGAAGTGGGCGATGGGTAACTGCATGGATGTGTCCGGGTGGGTGGTGGCCTGAGCTGGGACTAGCTCTCAGAATAGAAGGAGTTGTCTTCTGAGGCAAGAGAGTCAGCCCTTCAAAGGGCTTCAAAGGCCTCACAGGCTGCTGAGGGACCAGAGTGACAAGGCAGAGAGATGAGGATAAAGTCTTTGACTTCACAATCACTGACCCCCCAAGGCCCCTGCTGGAAGCTGTCACGGTAGCTAGGAGCCACGGGGAGGTAGGGCTCTCATTGGGACACCCATCCACTGACTGAGGCTGCTCCCAGAAGGGCAGCAAGCCTGGCCAGGCTGGGAAACTCAAGTGCTTAAAATCTCAGCTCTCCTCTACCTTCCAAGACAGTCTCCCCCCATGGAAATAAGCCTCGGTACATTTTGTTTGTTCTCTTACTATGAGTTTCACCAAGAAGAGATAGAAAGGAAACCTTCCCCCACCCCCTCCCATAGAACTCCCAGACTCACGGAACTGTACCCACACTCTCCAATTTGTAACTTGTAAAAGCAGCCTTATGGCGAGTATTAGCCACACCGCTAGGAAACACTGCGTGTTGTAAAGAGAAAGTCACCCATCAGACCCTGTTATCACAACCATTCCCTTTGATTCCACCTCAAATTCCAAACATAGCTTAGCCTCTGTGGTCACATGAAATATATGGCAGTGCACGTGCCTAAGTGTGGGTGTGGGGTGCAGGCTTTCGTTGCATTATTTCTTCAGATCTTAAGAGGGGATTTAAAAGCTGCCATTCAAAATATAGGCCTGGATATCAAGATGTGATGCTCACCTGGGTGTTTTTGGCCTCCAAGGATTTAAAGGACTCCCAAGATATATCACTTCTTGCAGCCAACCTTGAGTTGGGCTTCCCCCACCAATATTTAGCTTTATCTTCATAAATTACCTCCCTCACAACACAATATTCCTGTGCATTCATCGCTCTGTTTGTCTCCCATAAATCAACTGCAGGCCTGTTTAATTATCCCTCAGCAATTTTAAACAACCAACATTTTTAATGAGGCAGAGAACGCATAAGGCCAGCAAATAGAGTTTTAAGGGTCCATTGTGGGTCACTCTGTGTATATTTTTCAAAGTCAGGCATTCCTGAGATAAGTCACATATTACCCAGATCTCAAGGCTTGGCCAATGTCCTTTCCCACTGTGTGACCAGTGAGACCCTCGGCCATCAGCAGGCTGCTTTTTGTCAATGGCCTTGAAGTGTGTCAGTTACTATAAACACACATGATGAATGAGTGTTATGGTTATGAGAGGAATTCAGTCACCTTGGTTCAGGCTGTGAATGTGGCAGAGCTAAGGATAGCTTAACTGAAGGGTTATGCCTGCCACCAGAGCCCATGCTCTTGGCGTTTGAGTGCCATTAACGTTAAGACTTTTTTCTGAAATCCACAAATGTCTGCATCTGGTTTTAAAGTCAATGTGATGTCTCAGAGAAATAGTCCCCAGTCCCCTCTCACATATGGGAAACGTCCTCATGACTCTTTTAGAAGGTGAGCCTAGCTTCGCTGGCTCTGCCTCAGTGAGGGAAAACCCTCACCTGTTGGCCCCAATCTGCCATGCCAGCAGGACGTTCTCAGGTGAGTGTCTCCAGTTGGTCCTGTACCCCAATATGTATGGCTGGGAGGATATTGTTCAGCCAGGTCCCGGGTGACGGCCGTGTTTGTGCAATGGTGATGTCCCGGGTCCAATCTGGGAACCATGCACAGGCCCAAGGGCCAATGCTTGCAGCTGAATGGTCAGCCCATAATCTAGGGAATGGACAAGACTGGGTGGGGGGAAAGAGGTAAAAAAGAAGTGGCAATTGGGTACCAGACCTGGGAGAAGAAAGGCACAAAGGAACAAACAGATGCTTGAGGCCCTTTCTGGAAATTTTTTTTTTAAAAGGACATTCTTATGACCATAGAAATGGGAGCAATTTCAAGAGGACAAACGTATATTCTGCCCTAGCAGACCCTTACCAGCACTGCTGCCTTCCCTCCACCTTTCCTTCTTTCCCAATTCTACCTGTGCCCAGACCCCATGCTGACCCCTGTATATGAAACATCTCAATTAAACTTCAAAACAATCCCGTTTGACAGATGAGGGAACCAATGTATTGAGGGCTCCAACAACATGCTCAAGGGCACCCTGCCCTTCGAAGAGCTAGATTTAGACCCCAATCCAGCCCTGTTCCAGACCCCAGCTTTGTTGCACCCAAGGCACACTGGCCCCTGTTCTGGAGTGAAGGACATGAGATCCTTCAGACCATGTCTCTGTGTCTGCCTCAGCCAGCCCCTCTGAACTTGAACCTCAATAGGTTATTTTCTAATTAAGGAGAGTGTTACCAGAGTGGTTAAGAACATGGCTCTAAAATCAAATGCAGTCAGTTAGGGTCTCAGCTACAGGACCTGGGAAAAGGCATCCAAGCATTTTGTGTCTCAGGTGAGTCATCTTCGGGGTGGGAATTATGGCAGAACCTAGCCCAGAGGGGTTGTAAGATCACTTAGGCAAAGCACTTAGAAGAGAAGCTGGCTCACAACAAGCATTCTAAAAATTGGCTGTTATCAGTAATTACTCCTTCATGTCCACTCGGTCCTATTTCTTCCTCCAGTTCTCCAAGAGAACTGCAAAGAGCTTGGGCTCTCTGTCCATTTACAGCAGTTACTGATTATGTCACAGCTGTTTACCCATGGCCCAAGGATACTGGGACAAGTTAGAAGCCTGCACAGGAATCCAGGAAATTGTTATTTTGATCTTTAATGTGAGTTTTCTTGCCAAGCTAAGTAACCTTTGCAGGCCCTGCAATATGTTAACATTTAGAGGAAGAGTTTATGAACTGCTCTAATCCATTTTTAGTAAGGCCCATTACCTCCAAATACAGAGTCAAGGTTCCAATTAAAGCTCTCCATTAGAGAATGAAAGTTATTTGCCAAACCAGGAGAAAACACAGTTTCTCATAGTTCTAAAGTTTATCTTCCCCAAAAATGGCTATCTCCTCATAGCCCTCACAGGCAAGCAATCAACTTTTTCAGAGTTTCAGAGCATCGACTATGAAATGGAGAGCTTTCTGGAAGCCTGGACAAGGCAGCACTTCCTCCCTAAGGGATCTCAGGTGATAAATGGGGTACACACTCACATACTCAAATAGTCACTCTAGTCTCCTAACATCTGAAGCCAAGGTATGCCCAAAATTTTTGGAGGGAAAAAAAAAATCCTAATTTCTTTGGTCTCGAAGCTCACAGAAGGCAGGCTGCTTAGGGAGAGTTTCGACTGAGATTTCAGGTTTTTTACAGTTTTGCTGCATAACAAAGACCGAGAAACATTGCAGGCCAAGTAAATGGATGTGCAAAGACACAGCGGTTGAAAATAGCGTGAGTGCTTGGTGATGCTGAGGCACGGTGAGAGCCCGTGTCCCAGAGATAGCAGGCTGGGGTGCAGAGATAATGCTGGAAACGTGTCCTGAATCCCTGTTATAGGGTTCAGTTCATTCTGACAAGTGTGTTTCACTTGTACCAATTCTCTGTAAAACCTCCTGCCCCTGCATTTCAGGCTTTAGAATTGTATAGGGAGCCACAGAGCACACAGGGCACAATGCCTCCCCTGGACACCAAGCTGCCTGGCCATGGGCTACATTCATGCTTCTAGTGGCTGTGGTGATGCTACCCACATTGGTAGTGCTGGCTTTAGGAGAATGTTGGGGTATCGTTGATTGCTCTTTCTTGGTCTCCTTGATTTTATATTCATTCCTGACTGCAAAATGTGTCCTGAAGCCCCTTGCTAATCAGGCAGGCATGAGTCCCCTAATCAATGGGACCAGTAATCTTTGTTAAGGAGTAAACTCTTTTCCCAGATTCCCCGACCTCCTCAAAGTTCTAGGATGATAGGAATTCCTAAGAAGCTCAGGTTTCCATGGCAGTCTAGGACACAGCGGTACAGCTCCTTCTTCAGAGGCCCACAGGCCCAGTAGACTGTCCGGAAAAGTGGAACAAAGACCCTTTTCCTCTAGTCTTCCTAATAGAGAAACTATTCGTGGTAGCCGACTGCCATCCTCTGCGCAGGATAAAGAGAACCAGAATAAAATACAAACAAGGCTCAATTCTAAGATGCCTGAAGTCTACCCAGCAACATAGGGCACTACATTTTGAGACGGGAAATGGGAACCTAGGGGTCCCGTCCATTGCAATGACCCTTGGCTTCTGGAAGTAGGGAGGGCTCCCCAGCCAGCTCAGTCAAGCAGTTGGGAGCCCTTAGAGACATTCTCAGCATCATCCTGTTGTGGGCTCCCCACAGGCCAGGTGGAAACCCAGAGCAGTGCACTGAGTTCTTTAGGCAGACCCCGCAGGCTGAGAATGAGGTCAGGAGATGCCTCACGATGACTGCTTTATGCTGCTCACTGTGTGTCTGTGCCCCAGGGGGAGGAGTTGAGGCTCTGTCAAGCTGTGTCACCCAGAAATAATTATGAGGCCACTCTGTGCCTCAGATGTTCCTATCTCCTGCATGAAAATGACACACCTTGAGCGATGCATTTGTGTCTTTGACAATTATTCATCGCACACCCATGGTACCTCTCCGTCACCCCGCTCAGCCTCCCTCTCTAACCACAGACTTAGAAAAAGAGCCAGGATCCTACAGGGATCAGGGCCCAACAAAGTCCCATCCCAGCTCTAATAGGGCACAGTCCAAATCAGCTGCTGTTTCATTTCCAGTCAGAATGGGAGGCCCAAAGTGGCCCTGAGCAAAGCCCTAGCCCGAGCACACAGCCACAGTGAGTTTTGCACGATGTGGGAGAAGTTGAACACCTGAAACCTATCTTTCTGGGATGACTCCCAACTCTCTGAGCACTTTTAATGAACATCAAATTCCTTCACATGGTGTCAAGGCTCCTCACAGCCATAACTCTAATGGCCAACCACTAGGCTCATCTTGGGGATTCCTTGTTTCCTATGGTTCAGACCCCAGGAGACCATTCTCTTGCCTCCTCCAGGCTTTTCTACATGATGTTCCTGACTCCTAGAATCCTTCTGCATTGGGTGCAGTGGTCACATCCTCAAGGGACAGCCAGTCTGGGTTAGGTGGCTGCCCCAAGGTTTTCTCCACTCACAGTGCTGAATATAAAGGCCTGTAGCTATGACATTGCAAGCCCCTTGGGGATAGCTTCCTTGTTGTGCTTTTGATGCACTTTGTATGTGCTTAGCCAACATTAATGAGCAACAAACAGAGGAAATAATGGCCCTCTGGGATACGAAGGGCCCTTGGCCTTGGGTTCACTGTCCAGACTCCAGAGATTTCCTTCAACCTCCATTAGATAGATTCCAGTCTTCAGGGTTCAGGCATGGATTTACTGATGGTAACTGCATCCTGATTTAAAAAAAAAAAAAAAAAAAGCCACTATGGTACAGTGCAATGCAAAGAACACCTGAATTGTACCCCAAAGACCTCATTACTATTAATGAGTCATGCGACCATTAGAAAGTCACTTGACCTTTGTGAACCTCTATCCCATCCTCTGCGTAAAGGGATCATTATACATTGCTTTTAGGAAAATGCCCAGTATGCACCTAGAAAGAATGGACTTTGTCCAAACACTTTACATCAGCCAGCACTGAAGCCTCCAAGGGTCTAAACCTGCCAGGGCAAAGACACAACTCAGCCTTGTCTTGTTGACACAGCTAAAATCAGAATATCACAATCCTCCCAGTCTACCCCAAATGGGTTCCAACTTGGTGCTAATGGGCCTAGATGATGATATGTTTGGGGGTATGTCAATGGCAGTATTTTATTTGAAGGTACTGGACTGAGGCACTTCTCCTTTGGGGGCCTGGGGTGAAGGTACTTTACGTTTTGACTGATCCTGTACTAAACCTCATTTCCTGGCATTCACTCTTTTCTCAGGGACTGCGGAGTGAAACGTTCTTCAGTTAGATAGATGTAATGCATTGTCGCAGACGTCTGACAGATGAAAAACCACCTCATATGGGTTGAATTGTGTCCCCAAAAAGATATGTCAAAGTTCTACCTCTAACACATATGAATGTAACCTTATTTGGAAATAGGGTCTTTGCAGATATAATCAAATTAAGATGAGGTCATTAAGGTGGGTCCTAATCCAATGATTGGTATCCTGATAAGAAAAGGAAAAGGGATGCAGACAGGGAGGGGGTGTCACTTTACTATGGAGACAGAAATTAGAATTATGCTACCATAAACCCAGAATACCTGGGGCTGCCACGAGCTGGAAAAATCGGGCCAAGATCTTCCCCTAAAGACTTTGAAAGAGAGCACGGTTATAAAAACACCTTGATTTTTGACTTCTGGCCTATAAAAGAGTCAATTTCTATTGCTTTAAGCAACCCACATTGTAGGACATTGTTATGACAGCCTTAGGAAACTAACACAGTCACTTATAGGCACAGAGAATGCTCAGCTCTTTCCATGCCTGGGCTTCTGCTCTGTTTGACAGAGTGGGCCAGCCCTGCTTAAACTCCCCTGCCCTCCGAGGCAGGGCCCTGTCCACAATCTCCCCCCACCCCTCGCCACCCCCAGCACTTTCTCTGCCATGTCCCTTCTCCTCCACGTCCTGCTCTGATATGGTATCTCCCCTCAGTTCAGGAAAGCTGGTCATCAAGAGCAGGGTCCAACTGGGGGATGTTGTCCATGCAAATCTCTGAGAAGGACAGTAGGAAAGACAGAACATCACCCCAGAATATAGATGCTCTGAGAAGCCGCAGTCTTCCATTGCAGGACTCAGAAGCATAGAAGACGCAAGAGCTGCATTACCCTGCCTTGGGCTGGAGAAGCAGCAAAGCCAGTGCTGGTTCCTTTTGTGTTGGGTACAACGCCCCACCTTCTTCTTGCCTTACCTCAGGACTGATTGTCGCATGCTGTGAGCTCTGAGGCAAGGTGCTCCTTTTCTGTCCTAGATTATTAGCCCTTTCTGACAGCCACTGTATATTTACATACACCTCTTGACTACTTGGCCCAGTCATCACTGAGGAAGCTGGAAACAGTTTGTGGGGTCTCGAAGGTAGCATTTGTCAGTTCCTCAGTAGCTCCCCCTGTGTGGAAGGTCATCAACACCAGGAAGTTAACAGACCAAACAAAGGCTCCGAATAGTCTTCATGGAGTGACATTATTTAGAGTTTAGACACTCGGTTCAGAGGAGATTTCTCTAGACCCTCAGTCAGAATGTTTTCACTGTAATTGTCCACAGTTCTGACAAGCTCCTGATCAGCTGTGAATCTGAAACTCAGAAGGCATAAAAGAGGGTAACTACAGACACACAGGTGACCAAAAGAAAAAGAAATGGCTGACTGTCAGAGGTAAGGGGAGAAGTGAAAAGCTACAAAATTCAAGCTAAAAAGTTCTGAGGCCATATAATGTAGGAGAAAAAACTCGTAACATTCAATAGTGGAACTGTGTTATAATGGCTTTTGAAAGATAAAGAAGAGGGCAGAGTATGATCCATCTTCAGTGCATAAAATGTATGGAGATAGAGGACACACAAAATGGCAGCATGAGGGGTTTGGTAAACCCTCTCCTCTGCAAAACAACCATTGTAACTGGAGAAAGTTATATGAAACAATTATTTAAAGTCTCTGGGGATTTTCCTAAGGGCATACAATGGAAAAATACTTGTTCACGAAAATTTATGAAATCTCTGTAAGAACAGTGAGAATTTGTGCCATGTGAGCCACAACCAGCTCTTGTCCCCACCCTCAGCTCAGTATAATGGTAGCTCTACTCCAGGTGGGTGTGGCCAAGAAAATGGGGCTCCTTCACCTCAAGATCGCAGTCTAGGGTTACAGTTTCACCCCAGAATGAGAAAGTTGTCAGCAAATTGTATTCCCTCCCTAGCTCCCTTCCACAGGAGCTCTGATCCAGGCAGACATGCCCACTGGGGCCCCATTCCCCCACTGAGTCCTCACTTATAGGGCCAAGCATACAGGACCATGATCACCTTGCCTCAGATGACTTTTAGGGGAGAGGCCCAATTCCAGGAGGAACGAGAGGATAAGTCCTCTTGCTCATGGAGCAAGGCTGTCTCTCAAGGAGACACAGTTTAGTGTCTGGTTTAGTGACACAGGGCTTCTGTCCAGTGGTGGAAGAGGTTTTAAGAAAATAGAGGTCCTCAATTCTCCCTAAAGGAATTGACTTCATTGATAGCATAGTTTAGGAAGAACATGCCTTAAGGACACCGTTAATACACAATGGAGATCTTGATGGTAAGTAAGAAAAGGCTGGGGGCTCCATGATGGGAGTAGCAGCAAGCAAGATGTTGTACCAGCTAGAAGTTTAACAAAGAGAACCAGGAAAAGAGACAGCCAAGAAGAGCCCTTCTGGGGTCAGAGTGAGACTCAAAGACTGGGAATACCCCACCCCTGGAAAACAACATGATTAAAACTGGATCAGACCATAGAACAATTTATACCAAAGTATTGTCAACCAATACCAAGATACTGTCAAAACATTAGAGCCAACAGCTAGCAATTAGTAGAAGCTAGCTTCTAGACGAGACACCAGTAAAGGCAGACCAGACAGGAACTTAACAGGAATATCAGGAAAAGAGAGATTTAAAGATGCCCAAATAAACTACAGACAGACACTTCTGGTGATCAGGGAGACTGTGCACATTCCCAAGAAAGAAAAGTCTTCTCGAACATGGTGCTTGGACAATTGGATATCCAACGCAAAAGAAAAAAAAACTGGAACCCCACTTCACCCCATATTAAAAAAATCAACTCAAAATGGTCAGAAACTTAAATGTAAAAGTTCAAACTATAAAACTCTCAGAAGCAAACTTAGGAGTGGATCCTTATAACCTTGGACTAGGCAATGGTATCTTTGATATGACACCAAAGCACAAGTAACTAAAGATAAAATAGACCTTTGGACTTCATCAGGCTTAAAAACCTCTGTGCTTCAAAACACATGAACAAAATCATGAAAAGACCACGCCAGAATGAATGAAAATGTTTGCAAATCATATATTCGATAAGGGACTTATATCCAGAATATAAGATGCGCTCTTGCAAATCAATAATAGAAGATTAAAAAAGCCGATTAAAAATGGGCAAAGGATTTGAATAGACGCTTCTCCAGTGAAGACGTACAAATGGCCGATAAGCACATGAAAAACTGCTCAACATGATTACTCACTAGTGAAATGCAAATCAAAACAACAATGTGATACTGCTTCACACCAACTAGAACAACTATAATCAAAGACAGTTACAAGTATTGACTAGGAAGGAGAGAAAACGGAGCTCTCATACGTTGGTGACAAAGTAAAATGAGGCAGCGGGCTTTGAAAAACATTTTGGCGGTTCCTCAAACACTTAAACATAGAGTTACCATATGCTCCAGCAACACTACTCCTAGGTATATACTGAAAAGTAATGAAAGCATGTGTCCTCCCAAAAACTCGTACAGGAATGTGAATAGCCGCAATGTTCACAGCAGTCAAAATGTGGAAACGACTCCAGTGTCCGTTAACTGCTAAATGAATACGTAAAATGTGATACAGATACAACATGGAATACTATTTAGCAATAAGCGGGAAGGAAGTATTGATGGATGCTACAAAGCAAATGGACCTTAAATATGTATATGCTAAGAGACCATATAACCTATGATTAATTTAGATGAATTGTCCAGAAGAGGCAACTCAGAAAGTAGTTTAGTGGTGTACAATTCTTGGTGCTTAGGGGGGATTGGGAATGAGGGCTAATGGGTAGAATTTTCTTGGGGAATGACAAAAATGTTCTAGAACTAGACTGTGTTGATGCTTGCATAAATCTATGGATATACTAAATCCTTAAATACATATTCAAATGGGTGAAGTGTATGTGGTCTGTATCTCAATAAAGCCGTTAAAAAATAAAGACGCGGCGATGTGTATTCTCTTTTCAAGAGATTTGAACTAAAAGAATAAAGAAGAATTCGTTCTCTAGCTTTTTAGGAAATCTGGCTTCAGAAAGTAGAACTCCCCGCGGGGCAGCAGGAATGAACGAACGGATACAGAGTACGAAGCAGCACAGATACGGGGCTCCAGTAGCTGGGTTCAAATCTCAGATCTAGGGCTTGCCACTATTTTCTCTTAAGTAAGTGACTTAATTTTGCTGAGCCTTTCTTTAGAGCAATCAGGGTCTATTTCATTGAATTGGTGGAAGTATTAAAGTAAGCCCCGTGTCTAAAGGGCTTAGCATAACACCTGATAAATGGTAGTGTTTGATAGCTAATAACTATTCAATAGTGTCATTGTTACTATCATTATCATTAGTTACAGGAACCGAATGGGAACGTATAAAACCTTTAAGCACCCAATGGCCATGTATATGCGGCAATCATCCGGTTACATGCTTTTATTTCATACTGAGGAACGTCACCTTGGATTACTGGGCAGAGCTGGCTGCCATTTATTAACCTCTCAATAGCTACAGATTCTTATTAAAAAGAACATCTGACTCCACTCCCCCCAAAGCGTTATTAGGAAACTATGAGAAAACACATTGGGATCTGCTCCTACTCTTTTCCTCCACGGAGGGTGTTGGTAGCCAAAGGCCAGCTGTGCATCCAGTCAAAATTAGCAGTTGGATTCTGGCAGCTGATGGGGTAAGTACGACTCTTCCAAATGCTTGTCTGATCCTTGAATATCGGGGTAAGAGAATCTGCTGTTTCCCCACTGAGAATGTGGGAATGGAAAGAGGCTCAGGGATTTGAACAAGAGAGGCCGGTGGGAACCAGTGTCTCACCGCCCGCCTTGTCATGCAGATTCCTTAGTCCTTCTCAGCACGGTCAAGGAACAACTCCTAGAACTGACAGCCATGAGAAATTGTTAATATTTTTCCCTCTAAGAGGAAGTTTCTCAAGCAGCAAACCAGGCCCAGCACCGTATCTTAAATAATTCTGCCATTACCTAAAGCGGCCCGTCTGTAGGTGGCACACAGGGCACACCTTGGAGGTGACCGTGATGTTGCTGCCTTTGACCCGAGGCAGGCACGCCTTCACACTGCTTGTGTATTTGATTGCAACCGCCATGCACTTAATCGCGCCTGCTCCTAACTGATGGGGTGGTGTGAACCGTCGGGGGCCCTTGCAGAGGGGTCACACTGCTGGACACGGGAGGGCTGCAATTACTTGTCGGGGTAAATGCACGGGGTGGGGAGGGTTAGGTCAGCCAGAGTTGATTTCCTGGGGTTGGGACTCACCCAGCACCCCACTAAGGAGGAAGGCAGAACCTTTCCCTTTAGCTTTAGCTACGAAGAGCTAAAAAGTTTCTCAAGAAGGATGTGTCCTTTGCGATTGTGAGAATAATTTCTTCCCAACTGCATGTGTCTGGGGATTTGAGACCGGGAGATAGAGGACCCCTGGGCAGGAAGAGTGCTGTTCGTCTCCCCCGTGCAGAGACAAACACACTTAAGGGAGGTGATGAGTGACGGGCACTTTCTTGCTAACAGATGGCCTCCAGTTAGGACACTTGGTATGTTTTTACCTGATGATCTTCTTGGCATGGGTCAGGGACAGATTCTGGGAGTTCACACACACACACACACACACACACACACACACGCGCGCACACACACACACACACACACACACACACGGGATGTGATTCTTCGGGTTGACTAATTTATTTTTACATTAGGATTTGCCTGCTGGACTAGGTTAAACTGTCTGTCACCTTTACGACTAGGACTGGGGGCTGAAGTCTCAAGAGTGAGGGGTTAACCTGACTGTGATCTTTCACTCAGATCACGTCCCTGTACAAACACATGCCCTCTCCCCCACCCTCAGATTCACAAATCACAGAGCATGAAGGTCATCATTCAACCCCTTCATCTCCCAGTTAACAAAACTTCAGTCCAGAGAAGGGAAGCATCTCGCCTGCACCTATAATGTAGTTGGTGGCGAGGTCGCAAACAGACCCCGGGTCTCCTGCCTTCAACCCATCCGCTTCCCGATATGCCCCTCTGTCCCCCATGCACATCTGCTACCTGGCATCCTGACAGTGAAAAGAGTGCTCGTGGCAGCTTAATTAGCCATAAATACTCTCTTAATAAACCCACTCTGTTATGGGCTGTTTCTGTTAGAAGGGATTATTATTGCCACAACATAAATTTCCTGCAAAAGATATGGTCGGGTCACACAATGTAGCCTATTATGAGAACCAGAGTAATAAAACAGCCAGATAATTTATGTGTCTCTCTGGGTTCCTTGCGCTTATCTCAAAGAAAAGAGCCAAGATGTTGAGACAAATGGAGAAGTAAATATGTGTGGCTGGAAATAGTCTGTGCAATTTGTTCAGTGCCATTTTCGCAAAGGCACTTTTAAGATGAAGGCCTGAGCGGCTAACAATGAGCACGATTTCACTGAGAAGTGACTGGCCGTTCTCCGTCCTCACTGAGGACAAAGGGAATGGGATTAAACCACAACAGAAATCATTTTTGCCTCATAATGAGGCAGCATCACAAGTCTGTGAAGGGTTTGGGGCCCAAAGACATTTTTGGGTCCATGGTGAGTTGGGTGGCCCTCCTTCTGTGCTTGATCGACAGCGCATTCCCCGCCGCAGCACGAAGGCTGGGGAATGCTGTGGGATCCCTCCCCACAAGGACATTTACCCTGGCAGGGGATCTAAGGAACAAGAAGGCAGCCACCAGCCCCAACGCGGTCACTGTCCTGAGCCCGACTTCTCACCCAGCTGCTGCTGCTGCTCAGGTATGTTCCAAGACTGTGAGTTAGTTAGTCTCAGGTCCAGGACTCCCCACCTGCCTTTGTGACAGAGCAGAGGGCCTATGAAGGCCAGGCTCCTGAGGTGGCCTGACGTCCCCTGCCAGACAGACGTGGGGACAAGTTGTACCTCTGTCACCAGACACCTCAGGCCCAAATCACTGTGACTCTTGGAAAGAAAAGAAAAGAAAAGAAAAGGAGAGGAGAGGAGAGGAGAGGAGAGAAGAGAAGAGAAGAGAAGAGAAGAGAAGAGAAGAGAAAAGAAAAAAGGAAAGGAAAGGAAAGGAAAGGAAAGGAAAGGAAAGGAAAGGAAAGAAAGAAAAAGATTCTCTTCCTAAAGAGAATGCTCCAAGGTGCTGTATTTACCACAGTTCAACCAGAACTTTCTTGATAAACTGGGTTTTGTTGACAAATCGAACTTCTGATTATCCACAGAGTTTGGGGTGGGCAGTACAGCTCAAGGAGAATACTCCCCAGCTTCCCCCGCCCAGGGACATCCCCCACACCCCCACACCAGGGGGCACCAGGACTGGCAGGGCACGGGTTGGTGAGACCATGGCGGCTCCTGCTCTGACATGACACTCATGTTTATCTTTCTTTCAATTTACGTTTAAGTTTGTGATGGTACATAGCAGGATAAATAGAAAGGTAATTTGCTCTCACGAAGAATGGAACTAAGTTCCTGCTCTCTCCCGGTCCAATGCAAGAACAGTTACTCCCCCTGGAAGGGGGACTCTGGAACGTGGGAAGAGGAATCAGTGCAACACCACCCTCTGAACACACACCTCTGTTGGGCAGCACTTTGGTGGATTCATACTCTTGTTAGCATATGGTTGCCAACTAGACTTCCTACAAAATACTCATTTTCAAAGACGTAGGATCGCCTGCACTGTGTCACACAGAATTAACCTTCCGTGCACTGTGAGATCCCCTGGTGCCCCAGGAGCAGCTCTAGGCCTCCAGCTTTTAAGTTTTATTGGACTGTTTGCTTAGAAGTTCCATGTATAGAAGACAATAGAATGTTTCACTCTGAAGGGATCCCAGGAAGAAACACTCCCTATTTAGCAGGAAAGGGTCAAGACCTCACCCTGTATTGATTAGGTAAAATGCATGCAAACTCTGAGCCTCTGAACGATTTGGAGCCAATAATGCAAAAAAAAGAAAAAAAAAAAAAACTTAGGGCGTCAGCTTGTGTCTTACAAGTGAGCTTTATTTCTTTCCATGAGATGGGACATGCGTCTCCTGGAACCACACACTCACCCAACGGTGCCAAGAAGGCAGCCCTCAGCCCCTCGCTCTGCCCTGTTACACAGGACACTTGTTCTTCTCGGCACACTCGGTGCGTATTCCTGCCTCCGTATCTTTGCCCAGTTTTCCCTACCTGACGAACTCCTAATCATCCTTCAGGACCCACATGGCCTTCCCTGACCCTCTGTCGTTCCTTGTCACTATTCTGCCTTAGCTCAGGACTGACTGCTCGCTCATCTACGTTCCTGCGGCACTTTGCTCCATGCCCCTCACAGGAATATTGCAATGCCTTGGGAACTGCCCCCTCCATTGAACTGTGGATGTCAACCCCATCTTTGCTCCCCACCCCCTAGGAAAGTCCCTGGCACATTCTAGGAGCTCAGTTAATGAAACAGAGTGTGTGATTCAATTACCATTGCTAGATTCCCCTAAACATTATCAGGGGAATAGAAACATGCAAGGCTTGGCTACATGCTCACATGGAAGGAAGGCAGCAATGCTTAACATTGTTGAAGTACCTTAGGAAACACATACAGAAGGGACAGATCAGTGTCCTGAGGCTGAGAGGGGCACGCAGCAGGGCTGTGGGCTGTTAGCGTCAATCCACTTTTTACGTCTTCTGGAAACAAAACAGTAGGAAGGTTTCTGCAATGGTGGGGCGGGCTGATCCATTGCAGGGCAATATTACCCAGACACCTGGAAGCTAGACAATACAGTCTGCCTCACGGGGATGGCCAGAGAGGTGGGTCCTTGGTAGCATGCCGCACTCAGGCCCACACACGTTTATATACAATTAAATACAACGGACAAGCCCCAAGTCTGCCCTGATAGTGATTTTTGCACATTACAATGCAACATACCGATTGTAGTTTAAATGGTGTCCCCAGTGCCTTGTTAATTCTGAACTCTTAATGCTTCTACTTATGCAGCATCTTTAACTGGAGGTATGCAGAGCACTTTGTAGGCAGAATCGTATCACCCCTCCTTTTCTGCCCCTCCCC
>NC_064818.1:47315146-47356469 GCF_023721935.1 Panthera uncia
CCCCCCCCGCTTACAAGATTCCTGAAGGGAGGGAAGCCGCCGCCATCCAGGTGCCCACCCTGCAGGGGCGACGGGAGGCCCAGATGAAGAGAGGCACCACAATCTCCCCAATGTCCTGGCAGCCACAAGAAACCCCACTTCCCTACTTGGTAGAAAACTAAGCTTGGCCACAACGGAGAGTACGCTGGAGGAAGGATACGTTAACAGACAGGTAAAGTAGAAGTCCACCTAAAAATGGAGGAAACTGCAAATCCAAAACAAACTCACTAGCCAGAGAGACATGGGTCCACAGGGAGGCTGCTTCCAGAAGTACGTACGAGTGAGGATTATGTATGTTAGGTACGAATGTACTGGTGACGGGCACTAAAATTCGCTGTGGCCTGTTGAAAGCCACATTGGGAAATCACTACAGATGGAAATAAAAAGAGAAAGAAAGTCAGACTGTGCTAATGATGCCTTCTTGTTACTCACAGGCCAGAAGTGAAGGTCGTGATAAATGTTTCAGTCCTTCTTCAGTCTTTGATTCCCCCACTCACCTTTGCAAATGACTGCTGTGAAACCTTATCTCTGGCAACTATTATACACACACACACACACACACACACACACACACACACAGCATGCACTTCCATGTGACCCTATTCAACAACAGAATTATCTTCTATCATCCTTACTAAATCCATCTGTGTTTCTCAGCTCATTCCTGGAAGACATCCGAACGACATTTACGGCCCTCCTGGCTGGCGAGAGAGCGCGTTAAGCCATTTCTTGACTGCCAGATCTGGGTCCAGTTGCATTGCTGTCTCTTTGTTCCTTCACTTACACACATAACCACATGTGACTCCCATGCCCCCCTCTCTGCAGCCTCCACATCAACATGAACATGCCCCTTCTCTCCAGGACAAATAGAACCTTGTCTCAACCCCCCATCTCTCCTGTTACTCCCACCCTTCCCTATTCTTGTTCTCACACACACACATTGTCAAGTGGACCAGCCATTTCCTCGCCCCCCAATTCCTCAACCCACATAACCTCTGCCTCCATCCCCACTGAAGCTGCTCTGGTCACAAGTCATCAAGGACCCCTGGGTCCAAAGCCGGTGGTCCCTTTTCAATCTTCCTCTTCTGTGACACATGGGTCATTACATCCTTAAGAACTTACCCATCTTACTTGCCCTTTCGCCAGCCATTTCTCAAGTTTGTTAAACTCAGCATTTTCAAAAGGCCATTTGTCTGTACTTTGCTCGAATTTCTTTTCCTCAAAGATTCCCTCTCCGTAAATGCCACCTACTACCCTCTCAGTGACTGATGCAAGCCAGTTTCCAGGAGTCACCATTAATTCCCTGTCCCTGGATCTAATCTGTATCAGTTATTAATTTAATGCCTCTCAGCTTCAAATCTATCCTTTATTTCCTACTCAGCAAAGATGGAGTCATAAGCATTTCTGGTCTACAACTGGTACCCACATGTTTGGCTTTGTCAGTAGAGGACACTGGAGGGACCTTGCAGGAAAAAGAGGTTTTTCTTTCTGGTGCCAGAATGTTTCTGTTTGCTTATTCTTCCTGCCGGGGTGGGGGGTGGGGGCATCTAGTGGTGTTGTGCCCTAACCTAACTCTGCCCTAATGTCCAGAGTGCAAAATCCTTTGATGTGCTCACAGTGTTGGCCCAGCCCAGTGACACCTTCCTGGCAGGGACATCTCACTCCTGGGCCTCATGCTACTCTGGCTGGCAAGCAGTTTCCCAACACTCTTGCCATACTCTCACTACCATCCTCAACCCACCTGGTCCCCAAAGAGTTTCTTCCCACCTGTTGGTCCTAGCTACAGTGTCCAGCCATCTGCCAGCACCACACCTGGCAACTGGACAGCTGTGGCCCAGGTGACCCTAAGCTTCTCTCCATGCAGTGGGCTGTAAACACAGCCCTCTCCAGTGAGGTCTAAACCTCAGCCTTGCGGAGGGTCCCCACTTCCAAATTTCTGCCTTCCTGGCTACTTTCCTTCATCTTCAGAGTACTCTTTACTTGTATTTTAATCCTTTATAGCTGTTCCCCTGTTATACTTAAGAAATCTTTACATCAAGCTTTCCTAGTCCAAATTATCACGTGACTTCTGTCTCCTGATTAGACCCTAACTTATACACTGTCAAACACCGAACTTCATTTACTCTATCAGCCAAATTTCTATTGAATCTCTATGCTCTTCATTTTTTCTTTTTCTCTTGTTAAAACCACCATCATTTCTTGCTTGAATTCTGCAGTTATCTCTGTAATTTGTCTCTCCTAACTGATCAGACTGACTCCTCCCCAATCCATTTTTCTCCTCCTCAACTCATATATATTTACCATCCACTTAACTTCTAGAAGTTTCCCATTGCTCTGAAAGAAAGCCCCCAAATCATTGACATACCTTGTAGGTTAAATAAAATATGACCTTCCCCTGGTCCCAACCAACCTCAACTCAATATCCCTCCTCCCTCTACCATGAAAATTGGTAATTTGTGCTTTCTCTCCTGCTTAGTCAATCTTACTGCTAGAATTGTACCATGCTAGAACATATATTCTTTAAAAAAATCTTTTAGGTTGCTTTGTTTCGTTTTGTTTTGTTTTAATCCTGTATTTTTTTTATATCCTACTTCATTAACTTCTTTTTTAAATTATTTTTTCAGGGGCGCCTGGGTGGCGCAGTCGGTTAAGCGTCCGACTGCAGCCAGGTCACGATCTCGCCGTCCGTGAGTTCGAGCCCCGCGTCAGGCTCTGGGCTGATGGCTCGGAGCTTGGAGCCTGTTTCCGATTCTGTGTCTCCCTCTCTCTCTGCCCCTCCCCCGTTCATGCTCTGTCTCTCTCTGTCCCAAAAATAAAAATAAAAAACGTTGAAAAAAAAAAATAAAAAAAAAATAAATAAAATAAATAAATAAATTATTTTTTCATACTTTGGGATTATTCAATTTTAATGTTAGCTTTTTGAAATGACAATATAGCACATTTAAAGTACCATTATCCCTCTAAGTATGGCTTTAGCTATATTCCATGGCTTTTGAAATGCAAAACTTACTTTGTTATGATGTTCTAAATTTGGGGGAATGTTCACAATGACTTCTTTTGACCCGTGAAATATTTGGAGGTGTGTATTTTATTTTTTTTAATGTTTATTTATTTTTGAGAGAGAGAGAGACAGAGTGCAAGTGGAAAAGGGGCAGAGAGAGAGGGAGACACAGAATTTGAAGCAGGCTCCAGGCTCTGAGCTGTCAGCACAGAAACTGACATCAGGCTCCAACTCAAGAACCATGAGATCATGACCTGAGCTGAAGTTGGATGCTTAACCAAGGGAGCTACCCAGGCACCTCTAGAGGTGTGTATTTCAGTTTATTGGGTTTCATTTTTGTTCTTTGCTTAGGTTTTTTGTCTTTTAACTGTTGATATCTAATTTTATTCTATTGTGGTCCGAATACATGGTCTATATGATAATGATTCATTGATGTTTGTATAAAGATATTTCAATCTTTATATACTTCCAAAGTGGCTACAAATAATGACTATTTCCCTGTTTGTTTCATGCAGTTATATATACATATATATATATATATATATACACACATATATATATAAAATATTAAGCTTATTCAATTAACTTAATTCATCAATTGTGACAGAGGTATATGAAAACTTCCCACTATTATTATAAGTTTATCAATATTAATGCAAAATTTTAAGCAATCTTATTTTATCCCTTTGCTGCTATGATTTTTTTCATATATACATATTTTCTCATTTTTTTATCTTCCTGATTGATGTTTTCTTTTTATCATTGGAAAAGTATGCTTTTTATTCCTATTTGTGCTTTCTGGCTTACCAGTATTTTTAATCTAACCTTAGTAAGCTTTAAATTTTAATTTTTACTTTTATTCTAGGTTTTAGGTTTAGGTGAACCTTTAGTAAACAGAACACAGCTGTATTTTTTAAGTCTAATTTGGGAAAAGTTGCTTTTTAACTAAAAAGATTAATCATGATATAATGCACAGCTAGTGAATTAACCAATTTATAAGTTTCTTTTTGTTATAACTGATAGGAAGGAAGCATCCTGGGCATGGAAGTGTTAGGCTATCTGTGAGAAATGCATGTCAGGACTTACTCACTAGGCCGGCAGCAGAGGGGCAGGAGGAGGTGTAGTGGGAGAGACGTGTGCAAATGTGTTCACATTTTAATGACAGCCGTTAATGTGTGTGCATCACTTTGTGCCACAGGAATACATTAAGTGATTCGGTGGAAACATACCTCCTTGCTAATATTTGAATAGTATAAATCGGATAATGAATTATTTTAGAAGCATTATACTTTGTGCACTGTCACTTTGTGTCTCATTTTTAATCTAACATTAAAGGAATGCAGCATCTTAATTGTAATTCTACCAATATCTTTACCTAGAGGGCTGTTGCCATTTTTGTCTTTTATGAAACTTTTGTCGCCAAGAAAGGCAGGATTACATTTTTTTTCTTTCAGATAGAGTTGGTGTTGTGTATTGGTGTTTATCAAAATACTTGTAGTTTGGGGACTTTGAAATGGTAAATATTCATGGTGTGTAAAAAAAGCATGGTACATAACTGTATGATCTTAATTACACTAAAATGCTTCGTTGTGTAGATACACACATGGGACCTAGAAGGTCAAACTGTTAACTGCTTGTGATTATGGATGACTTCATTCCTTGCTTCTTGTGTTTTTCAGTTTCCTTTTAGGCATATGTTAACTTTAGAAAAGTAGATTATTTTAAGACCTAACAACATGTTAATTAATTTAAATTTGTTATAAATATTGAAATGTTTAGACTTATTTTGCCATTCTATTTTTTCATTTATGACTTACTGCATTTTTTCCTTCTTTATTTCTCCTTTCCTGCTTGCCATTATATTTATCCAGGCTTAATTCACCCTACTCTCTTCTTTTCTAATCATACAGAATTTCATATTCTACTTCTATTATATTCTTTAGCTACCATTGCATTTTAATGTACATACCAGACCTTACAAAGTATAAAGTTAAGTCTTTTAACTTTCTCCTGGACAACACAACAACTTTAGAATGTTTTTATCCCAATACATCTCATCTGCCAACTTATTGTGCTGTCTGGTGTTTAATTCTATCTTTTTTAAAATCCCCAATCTTAGTCATTTTACAAATTGATGGCAGTTGTGCTTTTTTTTCCTGAATGTTATTTTATTGAGGGACATTCTTTCTGATTTTAAAACTTCCTTCTTGCTGATGTATATTCTTTAGGTCTTTCATTAGGTTTTGTGAAATCCATCTCATCTTCTGCACTGACCACCATGTCAGAAATTTGACTATTGTTGGGGCACCTGTGTGGCTCAGTCAGTTGGGTACCTGACTTTGGCTCAGGTCAGGTCATGATCTCACGGTTTGTGAGTTCGAGCCCCACATCAGGCTCTCTCTGCTGACAACTTGGAGCCTGGAGCCTGCTTTGGATTCTGTCTCCCTCTCTCTCTGCCCCTGCCCCACCTGTGTTCTGCCTCTCTCTCTTTCCAAAAAATAAAATAAACATCAAAAAAAATTTTTAAAACTTTGGCTGTTGTTGAAATTTTGATGCTCTTTTAAATGAAATTGTTTTTTTAATTTTCTTTTCAGATTGTTCATTGCTAATATATGGAATTATAGCTGATTTTTGTGTTGAGTTTGTATCCTGCTATATTGCTAAATTCATTTATTAGTTCTAATAGTCTTTTTATGAAATATTTATGATTTTCTACATATGCATTCATATTATCTGTGAACAGAGATAATGTCCATCAACTGATGAATGGATAAAGAAGATGTGGTTTATATATACAATGGAATACTACTTGGCAATGAGAAAGAATGAAATATGGCCTTTTGCAGCAACATGGATGGAACTGGAGGGTATTATGCTAAGTGAAATAAGTCAGGCAGAGAAAGACAGGTAACATGTTTTCACTCATATGTGGATCTTGAGAAACTTAACAGAAGACCGTGGGGGAAGGGAAGGGGGAAAAAATGTTACAAACAGAGGGGGAGGGAGGCAAACCATAAGAGACTCTTAAATACAGTGAAGAGAGGGTGGGTGGGGGGTGGAGAGGGGAAAGTGGGTGATGAGCATTGAGGAGGGCTCCTGTCGGGATGAGCACTGGGTGTTGTATGTAAGCCAATTTGACAATAAATTATATTTAAAAAATAAAATCAAATAGCATCCAAAAACTTAGGAATTAACTTAACCAAGGATATGAAAGACTTGAACAATGAGAGACCTAAAACATTTCTGAAAGAAACTGAAGAAGACAAATAAATGCAAATACCTCCCATGCTCATGTTTTGGAAGAATTACCCATTGTTGCTAAGATGTCAATACCAAAAGCAATCTCCAGATTCACCACAATCTCCATCAAAATCCCATTGAGATTTTCTGTAGAAATAGAAAAATTCATCCTAAAATTTATACGGAATCTCCAGGGATCTTGAATAGCCAAAATAATCCTGGAAAAGACAAAAAAACCTAGAGGACTCATACTTCCTGATGTGAACACTTACTACAAAGCTAATCAAAAGTAATCAAGTAATATACTACTAGCATAAAGAGAGAAATATATACCAATGGAATAAAATAGAAGTCTAGAAATAAACTCTCATATATATGGTCAAATTATTTTTGACAATGGTGCCAAGACCATTCACTGGGGGAAACAGTCTTTTCTACAAATGGCACTGAGAAAACTGAATATCCACCTGCAAAACAAAACAAAACAAAACAAAAACAAAAACAAAAAACAAAAACAAAAAACATTATATAACACTACATACAAAAGTTAACTCTAAATGCATCTATGATCTACATGTAAGACCTAAGTTAGCTATAAAACTCTTAGAAGAAAACATACGGTAAAGCTTGATGACATTGGTTTTGGCAGTGAGTTCTTGAATATGACACTAAAGGCACAAGCAGCCACAAAAAAAATGGACCTTATAAAAATTTAAAAATTTTATCCATCAAAAAATACTATCAACTGAGTTAAAAGGCATCCATCCCACCAAATGGGAGAAAATATTCACAAATCGTATGTCCAATAAGAGATTAATATCCAGAATAGATAAAGAACTCTTCCAACTCAAAAATTAAAAAATAATCTGATGTACAAATGAAGAAAGGATTTGAATAGACATTTCTCCAAAAGAAGATATGCAACACATGGCCATAAATAACATGAAAAGATGCTCAACATCACCAATTATCGGGGAAATGCAAATCAAAGCCATAACAAGATACCATCTCACACCATTAGGTTGGCTACTATCATTAAATAAATAAATAAATAAATAAATAAATAAATAGCAAGTGTTGGTGAGGATGTATAGAAATTGAAACATTCGTATGCTGTTGGTGGGAATATAAAATTGGATAGCCACTAATGAAAATAGTATGGTGGTTCCTCAAAAAAGGAAAAATACAATTATCACATGATCCAGCAATTCTATTTCTGAATATATACCCAAAAGAATTGAAAGCAAAGTCTTGAAATCTTTATACACCCATGTTCATAGGAGCATTGCTCACAATAGCTAAAATGTGGAAGCAACCCAAATGTCCATTGATGGGTAAATGGATAAAGAAAATATGGAATGTGGACTATCATTCGGCCCTAAAAAGGAAGAAAATTCTGACCAATGCTACAACTTGGATGACCCTTGGAAACATTATGCCAAGGGAAATAAGCCAATTACCAAAAGACAAATACTGTATGACTTCATTTACCTGAGTATGGTGTAAGCCCTGACCGTTAGCTTTTCCTTTTTGTGATAAAAGTATTTGACTTAAGCTTTGAATGCCTAGGCATCTATTTCAAAAAGGGCTATCTCGAATAGACACATTGCCAGCCACATGAGTACATGAAGAGCCAGCCCCCACCCCAGGCTCCCAGGTTTTACAGATCTTGGTAGGTTCTGAGATAACTGACCATTTGGGCCACTGTTTTTTCTCTTCTCACACTTTAAATTCCTATTCTTATGTTTCAAGTTCACCAATAAAGATGGAGTCTGCAAAATCCTAAGCCCCACCCCCCACCCCAAAAGAAGCAGAATCCCAGGTCTGGCATGCTCTCACTCTCCTGCTCTTTCTCTCTCCCTCTCTCTGTAGCTAGGACCTCACCGTGTGGCCCCAGTGTGCCATGTGCTTTCCAGGACTTGAGTAATAAACTTTTTTCTTTAAAGCTTCCTCATAGTTATCACTGAAGGGCATCTTGCAATTATAATAAGAACCACAAGGACTGGTCCAGCCACAACATGGGTTATTGATAGGCTGGGGCCAGCACAAAACAATGAGGAAGAATGGAATAGTCAAGTTCCTAGAAAGAAAAAAGAAGGATGGTCGGTAGGGGTGGGGGGAGGGAGAAACGGGAGGTTGTTATTTAAAATGTTCAGAGTTTCCTTTTGGGAAGGTGAAAAAGTTCTAGAGATGGATGGTGCCAATGGGTTTACAACGATGTCAATGTACTTAATGCCAATAAACGGTACACTTCAAAATAGTTAAGACAGTAATTTTTATGTTATGTATATTTTACCACAATTAAAATAAACTGAAAAAAAAAAGTGAAAATACTCTTTCTTCAGATATGTTTGTCTGGGTCAACTAGGTCTCTTGGCCTTACACTACCCACCGGAACTCAGGTCACTGGCCCACGCTCCCGACTGGTTATTCATGAGTGCAAGTAGGGTGTCTTCTCCTTTCTTTTGCATACCTGAAGTTTGCTAGGAGAGTAGATCTGAAGTGTTCTCACCACACACACACACACACACACACACACACACGCAAATGGTGACTATGTGAGGGGACCGATGTGTTAACTAACTTGTTTGTGCTATCACTTTGCAATATATATAACAAAACTAGCAAAATTTCTAATAAATTATATTAAATTTAATAATATTTTTTTTTTAAAGCATGCCTGCCTGTTCCTCAGCGCTCCAGTTATTACCCCAAGGGAAATGGCAACCATACAAAGCCCCTCTGGGAAACTTAAGCCTTGACCAGAAAGCGCTAATGACTGGAGCCATGTCAGCTCTTCTCAGTCCCAGAGGAAGGAACTCATTACCCAGATCATAGTGGAGGGTGAGACAGTGGTGCCCGGGAAATATCTAGAATGGCTAAGCATGTATTTATTCATTCAACAAATATTCACTGAGTGACTACTCTGTTAGGCATTCTTCTAATCATCAAGTGCAGAAATTTTCGACGACTAATCTTTGCTCATGCTAGCTGCCACATCCCACGACATCCTGGGGGAAATAATGTGTTAAGGGGACTTCTCCTTGTCCAAGGCCACTGAGTTAAGCGGGTCCCCTTTCTAGGACATTAGACATTTGAGACAAGTAGGTCCAGGCAAGAGGAAGCAAGAATCCAAAGGGGTGCCCACTGGCATTTCAGAAGGGAGTGAAAGAGAAGCTTGCGCGAAAGGTAACATGGTGTCCAGAAATTTGCTGGCTCTCCTTTGTCACCCATCCACAAGGGTCGGTGTTCCTTTGTGTTCTGACCTGGCCCTCTCCTTCTCACCCCCACACCCTCTCTGGACAGACTCTTCAGTCTTCCTGGTGTTGTGTTTACCTGTCTGCCGGTTGCTCCCACCCCCGGACCCTGTCTCTGAGCTAGGAAGCCACCTGCACGACACTTGGTCAATGTCTCACAAGGGCACAGACTCAGCCTTTGCAGAGTGCAACACTTTTGCCTTCCCCTCACTGCAAACCTGCCTCTCCCGGGGGTGTTATCTCAGGGACAGGGCCCTCACACCGCCCCCCAAGCTGGCACCAGGTCGCCATTCCCCACACCCCTTACCTAATCTCAGTCTCCAAAGTCCTAGTTGTAAACACACGTGGAATCTGTCTGTCACCCACCACTCCCCTGGATCAAGCCACCTTATTAGGTAAATTGAAAATGCCAATTTTCAGAAACCCAGGGGTCTGCTTTTCCTGGCTCCGTTCACTCCCTTCCCCGCTCCCGATGTGGGATCTGCTCTCTACCCTGCAGTCAGACTGGGGATTGGATTGAGCCCCTCATTTAGCCCTTTGGTAGCTTCCACCTCCAGACTCAGCCCCGAGGAAGGAATGTGGCTTCCACCACCCTCCCCAGGATCTGGCCTCTGTGTGTCTCATCTCCTCCCATCTCCCTGGCAATCCTCGTGCTCCGGCCTGATAGGACGTCCTCAGAAACACCTCCTCCAGCTCTCAACCAGCCCTGCTTGGAAGCCCTGTGGAACCTTCACTCCCCCCTCCAATGGTCACAGCTTACATTGGCTCTCTCTGATTCGTGGTCCTCTTCCCCCAATGGGCTCCATGTGCTTCTGGTGACCATGACCTCCAGCAAAGGCACAGCAGTTTAAAGCCTGTTATTCTTAAAAGTAATCAGGAGATTACAAGAGCTGCAGAATGTTTGGAAACTAAGATGAACCAAAGCCCAGGCTGTGATACATGCCGGCATGAACACGGGGGCGTTAGTGAGAACTCAGGCCCGAGGACTTGGGGCTGTCCTGTGAACTCTCAGAAGGCACAGGTGGGTTCTTAGCATCCTGCTTATTAATCCAACGGGAGTCAACTGGCAAGACATCACTCTAAGTAGATCTGTTCTTGCCTACCCCGAGTCTCCCCAGAGGAGAAAGGGACCGCGAGAAAGTCAGCAGGCAGGGGTCTCTCGGGACGCTGTGATTGCTCATCAGCCATCACCTGTCCAGCTCTTCGCAAAGATCACACAGCCGGCACCCACCTTCAGAGATTCTGATAGGTCCAGGGTGAGGGTGGTGTCACCTTAGCTACAGAGTTTGCAGACCCAGCACAAAAGGCAAATGCCAGGCTCCTTGCTCAAAAATTATTAAGAGTTTCAAGATGACAACAGCAGAGCATTAAACCCAGTGTGGGGCCCTTCTGAGTGCGGGCCTACAATGTGCATTCTGGAGACTATGGTCCCAGTGACACAGCTGATCTCCCCTGATGCCCGCAAACCTCGGGTCGATGTCCATGACATGCCCCCCTGTGCAGGTCCTAGAACCAGAGAGCTGAGACTTCAGGTCCCTGCAGGACATTCTAAATTTTATTTTAATGTTTATTTTATTTTTGAGAGAGAGAGAGACAGAGCATGAGCATGGGAGGAGCAGAGAGAGAGAGACACAGAATCCGAAGCAGGCTCCAGGCTCTGAGCTGTCAGCACAGAGCCCGATGAGGGGCTCCAGCTCACAAACTTCGAGATCATGACCTGAGCCGAAGTCGGACACTCAACCAGCTGAGCCACCCAGGGGCCCCAGGGGCCCTGCAGGACATTTTTAAAGCCCCGCCCCCCCTCCACCCCACAAATTTCTACTACAGGTGTTGTAGTCTTGTTTTATTCTTTTTTTTTTAAAAAAAAACTATATGTTTAGGGACTCCTAGAGATTTCCGAAGTGATTTTCTTATAGAATTCCTATTTCTCCTTACCACCCCCTCTAAAAGGCCCAAGTCACCAGCTGGCCATGGGATTGAGAGGCAGGGAAATGTATGCACATTCTCCTCATCCCTAGAGCATTATGTAATGGACACCTGAGGGGAAATTGTACATTTTTACAGTGATCTAGTCTCTGAGGACAAATGCAAGAGAAATGCAGACCTAATTCTAATTCCTCTGATCAAAAATCTGATAGTCCAATAAGCCCAATATGATAAGCACACAAAGAAATATGAAGTGAAATGGGTCACAACTCACAACTCTCCCCACGAGCTCAGAGGATGACAGGGGCCTGAAGGAGTTCACACGCACAGCTCGACTTCAGAATCTGACCAGCCCCATGTTTAAGGAAGCATTTTGATCAGAGAAAGTGAGGCCGACACGATGACAAGTGTTATCCAAAGCCCATTTATGGAGATACAGTCTGGCACATGGTCTCAAGTCCAGCAAATGGCCCGCACAGCTTCTGTTCGTTCTGTTTCCTGTCCAGATGTCTCCTAGGCTGAGACTCGGGAATAGGCCTGCTTCACAATCACGCACAACCCCACCCCCGGAACATTCATGAAACCATAATCTATGACAGACACTCTTGAAGCGCTCGGTGGTTGTATTTGAATGGAGCAGTAACCTTGTGAGCTAGATGATAACATTACCCCCACCTACAGGCATAAGTGTGAGATCTGGAGCAGCGAAGGGACTTTTTTCATGGGTGTTGTAGCCACAAGGGCAAGGGCAAGCTGAGATAGAAGAATGGATGCCGCCAGATTCAGGAAGAGGAGGAATTGCTAAGTGAGCTTCCAACGGTGTTCCTGGAGTAAGAGAAAATGATCGTAGGGATTCGGTGATACGAACGTGGTAGGCTCAGGATTGACACTTTTTCTCTGCCACTTAATGCTCACAACAACTCTGTTGGAGAAGTGCCAGTTTCCCCATTTTACAGACAGGAAAACCGAGGCTTACGTACTTTAAGAAAGGTTAAGTGAGATTCTGGCATAGCCACACCCTTAAGCCAAGGTCTGGTTTTGTGAGGCTCAGTTTGGCTGGCCAGATGGAGACAGAGGACAAATGGGGAAGGGTGGAATTAGCAAGGGCAGAGGATGCCAGAGAAGTAACTAGATCCCGTTCCTTCCAATGGGCAGCAGCCCCTCCCTCTTTCACCAAGGGCAATGGCCCCACGCCCACTGGAGGTGAGCAGAGAAGGAAAAAGTACCACTTCCAAAAGCAGTTCTGCCACAACCACACTTTTTCTTCATTTCCTTGACAAACACGCCCTAGATCCGGATTCCCCGGTTCCCCTGCTGGAAGTCGGTCTGGAAGGACACAGCCCCTCACCTGACCTGTTCCCAGTCCAGCAGGGGGGAAAACCCAGTTGAGGAGGAGGGGGGTCTGAGGGAGGAGCACAGGCCCTGCCAGGGACATCCCTATGGGCAGGGCCGGGACAAGTCAAAGGTCAGAGAAGCTGCCCTGGAAAGGATGGCCTCCACCCCAGGACAGGAGGGCAATGGGAATGGGGTGACACAGAGAGGGTCCCGATAGAACAGCACGGGTGTGACCGGGACACAAGCCATCCTTGGTGGAGGAATCTGGAGGGAGGCAGAACTCAGCTCAGAAACACTGAAGAGAGGTCCTGACCCTCTTCAACGCGTGGAGAATTGTTCCTCTGGGGGCATCGCACCCTCTTAGCCAGGCAGGACGGGGAAGATGTCCATGAAGGGACTCTGATACCTGCCTTTGTTCTTTAATTCTGGCCCAGGAACCTCCCTAGCTTCACTTGTTTTAGCCACGTGGCTGTGTGTAGCCTCCTCCTCTGAGCACCCAGTGCTTTCACTATGGGCACTCTTGATCCCTTTCCGTTTAAAAGCTTTAGAAATTGTATTCTAAAACCACAGACAAGCAGAGCATTTTATACTTATCTGTTAAAAATCAGATTATTCTCAGGCTTCCTCTAGTCCCAAATCCTCCTGGGGTCTGCAGGGGTCTCAGGGTGGGGGGAACTGAGCACACCTCCAGGGGGGTTCTGTGCCCCGTGTGTGACAGCTGGACCCCCAGTCCTCTGGCGAGGGTGGGAAGAGGAGACAGTGCTGAGGCCACACGTGGCATCTGCTCAGGGTCACCCTCAGGTCGGTTCTCAGGGGCCAAGGTCAAGTTCATGCCCTTTGTTTCCTGGATGGGTTTGGCTGCCTTGAGCATGACACCCCCTCTAAAAATTATACTTTTTATGGGATCAGCACAAAACTTTACGCTGGTCACTAATGGCCACCAACATCTATTTGAGAAGGCCAGCTTTTTGTCCCCTTTGGAGAGGCAGCAAAGCGAGATGATGCCAGGAGTTTGGTTTGGAATGGGAGGTATTGGTGGCGGCTTCATTTGGGAAACAGATCATTGCCGCGTGGCCCTCAAACTCCTGAGGTTGATTTAGTTTTGCCAGAAGCCAACAATGTGCCCCCAATCCTTTTTCATTGATAGAAAGGACTAAGAAAACTCTGCAGAACAGCTGAGGACAGTATCCACGCTCCCTCCCAGGTCTGGCTGAGGTTGGGTGTGCAGCGTCTCGGGGCCTGGCACGGAGCACCGAATATTCCCTGATGCCAGGGGCTGCCCAGGACCACAGAGCACACAGGTCCATATTTTGTTTTCCATCTGTGAAAATCGTGCTTCCTGGCAATGAATCCTGTGAGATCGTGATGAATCCTGGAACGTGCCTTTGTCAAACCTCGTCTTCCTGATAGTCTACCCGAGTGCCTGTAGAGACTGCGTCTCAGTGAGCCGAGGCGATGCATTTCCAAAAGCTGCTGATCAGCAGATCAGGATGAGAGACAGTCACCAAACGAGTGAAAGCATCACTTCCCCACACCCTGCTATTAATCCGGAGTCCACATCCATGGGGCTAACACCCTCTCCCGCCCTGTGCCGGTACCCGCCGCCCCCTCCCCACCCTCTGTGCTGAACTCCTCAGCTTCTGAGCCTTCTCCCCATGAAAACATTTTGTCCGAGTACTCACAGAGCACCAAATGTAGACAAAGCCCCGTGGAGGTGAGCTGAGCTGAGACAGACATTTAGAAATAAAGAATCTGACGTTTTCCTTTATGGAATCTGCTCGGTATCTTTTTTAAATAACAAGACTAAATATACAAGAATAACCAAGAGAAATCAGGAAAATAAATAGTTAGGAGGTATATGCGTTTGCAACAGCTGCCATAACAAAATACCACGGGCTGGGTGGCTCAAACAACAGAAATTTATTTTCTCACAGTCTCCGAGGGCAAAAGTCCAAGATCAAGGTGTCAGTAGTTGGATTTCTTGTGAGGCCTCTCTCCTTGGCTTGCAGATGGCCATCTTCCCCCCGTGTCTTCACATGGTCTTCCCCCTACGTGTGTCTGTGTCCTAATATCCTCTCCTAATGAGGACACCAGTCATATTGGATTAGGGCCCACGCTGACAGCCCCATTTTAATGTAATTACCTCTTAAAATGCCCCATCTCCGAATACATTCTCAGGCGCTAGGGGTTAGGACTTTTGAACATATGAAATTGGGGTGGGGGGACGCAGTGCAGCCCACATCACCTGTGCATGCTGTCATTACCCTCTTCCCACCTCAGGCTTAGCCCCTCTCCCCGCCCCTGCTCTCCCCAAGCCTCTGTCCCACCACTGAGTACCTCTGCCCAGGGTCTCAGCGGCCGTGCCTTCTTCTCCTCAGCCGGTGGGGAGAAAGCATCCAGCTCACCCACCCAAGCAATCACACAGCACCAGGGCTCACTGCCTGATCCACCTTGTTCGCTCCTCTCCCGCTGTCCCTGGAGTAAGTCGTGGCGTTTGTCGGGTGATCTCAGACAATGAGGAATTTCTCCTATGACTTCTTCTCTCAAATACAGTCTCATTTCAGTCACTGTCCTGTTGCCTGGAATAGGCGCAACCATGCACTTCTTGAAGTTGAAACTGGTCCTCAGCATGGCTCCATCCCAGGCTGAAGCCCAGTGCGAGCACCTGCTCTATTTCCCCACCCTACATGGCTGTCCCTCCCCATCCGCTCCCTGCTTTGCTAGCCAAGTTTTCTATCCCTCTGGGTTTGGGAGGAAAAGGAAGGAAAGGTGGGATGTTTTGCAACTGTTTTACTTGGCGGGGCCTGCCATCATCCAATGGGGTTTCTCCCTAGGGTTCCTTGGAGAGATTTGTGCCCTCTCCAGAGAGGCTTGACTCTGGAATTCTCTCTCCTGCAGCCCCCTTGACTGGGCCTCAGTAATCCACCCTACAACGATCCTCTGTTGGAGCATCGCTGCCCTGGGGGGTACCCCACCTGGGCAGCGTCTTGCAGGTGTCTCTAGGCTGGGTCTCCTCTGGTAGAGGGGACACACTCATGCATCCTTTATCCTGACAAAATCTACAACGTGAGATCATTCCTGAAGCAGCCAGGCTTGGTCAGGGCTGCAGCCCCACATGCTCTACAAGACTCACATTCAAGACCTCTGACTAATCACCCTGAAGCTCCCCACTTGGCCTGAGGAAAGGAGGAGCACAACGAGGGAGGGGAAAATACAATAGCTCACCAATGTGCTTCCCAAAACTAAACGGTCTCTCTCAGGCTCTTTAATTCACTGCTCCGGTCAGGATGAGCTGGCATCTCACTTCAGAACATAGGAGGCAAACAAATCCCACTGTAACATCCTGTTCCACGTTCCAGGCCCTTCCCTGCAGACACCACCCTTCCCCTCTTGAGGCACCTGGGCCCTCATGCCTGAAAACCTCCCTGTTTGGGTTTGTGCACACACACCATGCACTTGGGCTCGACTCCCCGTCCCCATCTCCCCAGAGCAGCCCCAGCTTCAGGAACCCTAATCCATACGAAGGACCGGGTTCCTTCTTGCCCCCAGGGGGAAGTGACGCTTGAGAACAGAGCTGGGCGGGGTGCCTTTGAGGAACGAAGAGCCTCAGAATGAGATGTCCAAAGGAGCACCAGGCCATCGCTGCTATTCTATCAGTCAATCCTCCCACAACCATTGTGTACCAAGCCTGGCTCTAGATGCTGTACGTGTGACCAAACAGGTGAAACCCCTCCCCTCCTAGAGCTTATCTTCAGTGGGGGACACAGACAGTAAGCACATAAATCCATGCCTTGCACAGCTGGGCGTGAGAAGGGCTGTCAAGGATGAAGACGACCTGCGTCGGGAAGCTGGGAAGGAGTCAGGGAAAGTTGCCACCCAGAGCCGACCTGTGAGCAGACTCAAGGGAGGTGAGGACTCACATGGTCCCCGCAGGCATCTGCAAGGGGAGGCTGTTGGCGGGCTAGCAACGGGAGCCAGGGCTGGGTGGGTGTCCTTGAGGGAAAACATACAGAATGAGACGAGAAAAGGACAGAGGATGAAACACTGAGAGACCCAAGACAAAGGCTACAAGACACCGGGAGTTCGTGGCCAGGGAGGCAGGACGAGGTCAGGAGAGAAAATGGGCAATTGTGTGGATGCTCTGAGGGTAAGATGGGGGGATTCGAATGAACTGTGCTTGGTTGTGGGGGTGGTTACCCGACTCCTGTCCCTCACCAACATCATAAGAGTGCATCTTATGGGATGTCCATTTTTTTAAGTAAATTGAACAAAAAGCCCACTAGATTTGCCACTAAGGGAGCAACTGGTGATTCCAAGACTTCAGATGGGTGGCAGGTAGGGGAGAAATGTCATTTCAGTGATGAAGCAAGTTCAGGGTGGGATGGAAATCCAGGCTTCCAGATCCCCCAGCTGGGAGGTCCCCGGAGGCTTCTCCGTGACCACTCTGATGAAGCTCCTCTGTGTCCTGCAAGCGTCCAACAGGCTACACGTGTTCTGCATGGCTCCTCCAAGGCTTTCCCTGATCACCCCTCAGAAGCACCTTCCATCTCTAGTATGTCATGGTGCCTTAGCTTCATCAGACACTCTGTCGGGCTCTGAAATTATTTAATATTTCTGTTACCATGTCTATCATCTAGCTCCTTCACTCAAAGGTAAGCGCCAAGAGATCAGGAATGTGTGAAGTCATGTGGCTCACCAAATCCCAGTGCCTAGAACAGTGCCAAGCGCACAGTAGGTGCCCAATAGAAAAAAAATATCTACCACTATTTCGATTAATATTATAAAGTTGCAATCCCTGGGGGGTCCCTGGGTGGCTCAGTCGGTTAAGTGTCTGACTCTTGGTTTTGGCTCAGGTCATGATCTCATGGTTGGTGAGTTCAAACCCCACATGGAGCCCTACACTGGCAGTGCAGAGCCTGCTTGGGGTTCTTTCTCTTCTCTCTCTCTGCCTCTCTCTCTCTTTCTGTCTCTCAATAAATAAATAAATAAACATTAAAAAGGGTATAAAGTTGTAACTTCTGTTGAAAGTTTTGAAAGTTGAGCCACAGATTCCATTTGGAGCTTCCTGGTAGCCATGGCAAAACAGGAAAGTAATGTGATTGATATTATCCATGAAGTAAAATCAACATAAAAACCTTTAAGGGCAACACAAGATTGTCTGAGAACTTGTTTTGCCCACATCATCATTGTGATGATCTCACTGAGAAATACAGAAGAAAATACCTGTAACATTATCTTTTCAGTGAACAAATCCCATGCAATTTTTTCTTCCTTAATCCTTTTAAGTAAGACAAAGTCAAAAGACAAAAAAGAAAAATAGTGGTGAGGTAGGAATTATTTCTAATTCAGCCTCACAGCCACCATAAAATTCCTGCATTGAACTCCTTGATGGTGTGGATCATCTTCTTTTTTTTCTCTTTATTTTAGGGGCACACATTTAATTAGTGCTTCAGAAGCACTACACTTCAGCTAACCCTGACACCTCTTTGAACTATGTGTTATAATGACCATTTTACAGATGAGGAAACTGAGGCTCACAGCCTACAGTCACTCAGAGCTGATACTGTATGTTGCTCAACTTACTAAACAATTGACAGCTCAATTGATTTGAACTGAAGTTTGTTTGACTCTCTAGAATAAGAATTGGTAAACTACACTTGAGAGCCCAATCTGCCGGGTTTTGTAAATAAAATTGGGGGACAAAAACTAAAAATGTTATGGCCCTTTATAAACAAATTTTCCAACTCCTGCTCTAGACTTTGTGCTTATCCTTCCCAGCAGAGCACCACGTTTACAAATATATCTGGATATATCTGTTCCTCTGAAGGAGAGAGAAAAAAAAAAGCTTTGAGTCAAAATATAAGAAAATGTAAATTAGGAGCTCTCCATGCAAAATTGTTTTGCTACTAAAATATCAAAGAAGAATGTTTTGTAAGTAAATTTTCCGGGGAGAAGGTTTTTTTTGTTGGTTTTTGTTTTTCGTTTTTTGTTTTTTCTCTTTTGGTCCTGGTTCCTTCCAGCCCACTTAACAAAGATCACACATATAAAAAGGATATTAACAAATGCATTCAATAAGGTCATGGCAGTGCAGTATATATAAGAAATCACACAGACAGCTCCTGTTTTGAACTCTCTGGCTTCAAAGCAAGCAGAAATAAATGAACCTGTTGCTATTCATGAGGATAACACAAATCTGCGATGTGTCACTTAAATGTAAGTCTAGATTTAACCAGATGAGCTCGTCTTGTAAACATCCAAATTAACAGGTATTTAAGATGACTTCCCAGTTAATCTAATTTTCGTGTTTTCTATGTATTTGTGAGAGTTGTTATGATAAATGAGTCATAGTACATGTGTTAAAGTCAAGTGATGAGTGCCTTCAAAGGGACAGACAAGGAGTTTCAATTAGGAAGAAGACCTTCATCTCGACTTTCAGAATGCTCTTGGCCACAAAGGAATACTGATGATGATGATGACGACGACGGTCAAGACTCATACAGCCAGGCCTTTCACTGTTTCTGTGCCATAAATCAGTGCCCTAAGGGGACAGGAAGCAGAGGAACCCATCAGGGGTGGCCTGTCTCCAGAACAGATGCTCCCCGTGCAGTCGCACTCAGCAAGGACATGTATAGAAAGTGTGAGGCTATTGATTAGAATCTGGGTTAAGGAACACAGCTTCTCCTGGGCTCCATGGAAGGGCCAGATGGAGTGCTACATCAGACCAGGGTGTGGCTTGGGGGTTGGGGACCACTCCCATTGTATGCAGAGGCTGTGGCTGAAATGAGACCTGTCCCAAGGTCCGGTCACCTGGTGGTGGAGAGCTCAGGCTTTGGTATGAGGCACCGCTGGGGGTTCAAATCCAAGCTATATAGGCTTTTAGGTGAGTTATCCACACTCTCAGCCTCAATGTCTCCATCTGTAAAATGGAGTTAGTGGTTTCCCTGAGAGGAGTGCCTGGGTGGCTCAGTCGGTAAAGCTTTCGGCTCAGGTCATGATCTCAAGGTTTCTTGAGATCTTGCCCATGTCAGGCTCTGCACACTGACCTCACAGAGCCTGCTTGGGATTCTCCCTCTCTCCCACTCTCTCTCTACTCCTTCCCCACTCATGCTGTCTCTGTCTCTCTGAAAATAAATAAGCTTTAAAAACATAAAATAAAAAAGTAGTTTCTCTGAGAGTTATTGTGAGAATTCAGCACCACCTGTGAAGTGTCTAGACAAAGGACCTGATTAATAACTGCTCATTATTTGTATTGTTACCTCAAAGCTGCTTCATCATGTTGATGGTCTTTCCATAATTATTAGCACATTATATTAAAATATGGACTATTCAAGGGACGCCTGGGTGGCTCAGTCAGTTAAGCATCCGACCTTGGCTCAGGTCATGATCTCACGGTTTGTGAGTTGAGCCCCCGGTCGGACTGTGCTGACAGCTCAAAGCCAGGAGCCTGCTTTGGATTCAGATTCTGTGTCTCCGTCTCTCTCTGTCCCTTCGCCACTTGCACTCTGTCTCTCTCTCTCTCTCAAAAATAAACACTTAAAAAAAATTTTAAATAAAAAAATATAGACCATTCATTTATGTAATAAATATTCCTCGGGCAACTATCATGTGCCAAATTTAGAACCAGTTCTGTGTTATGGAAAAATTCCAAAGACCTAAGTCCCATCTTCAAAAAGCTGGCAATCGGGACACCTGGGTGGGTCAGTCGGTTGAGCATCTGATTCTTGCTTTTGGCTCAGGTCATGACCTCACAGTTCGTGAGATCAAGCCCCATGTCCGGGGCTGTGCTGACAGGACAGAGCTTGCTTGGGATTTTCTCTTTATCTCCTTCTCTCCCTCCCTCCCTCTCTCTCTCTCTCTCCAAATAAATAAACAATTTTTTTTAAAAAGCTGGCAACATAGAAAATAGATGTTTTCAATCACCTAAAATAGTGAGTATAGTGACAACCAATAACCCAGGGCCCCAGTATGTGCCACAGCCTGTGGTGTGTGAGCTACAGATTATACAGTTTACAGTATGCACACTTATATTTTTTAACCTCACAACAATCACCCAGCTAACCACTCTTATCCCTGCCTTGCAGATGAGGTCACTGAGATGCTGGCTGACCAAATAATATGTGCAGGGTCACCCAGCAAGCACGAGCAGAAATAGAACCTGGATTGAGGTTTGTCACAAACCTGGACTAGGGCAGCGGCAATCTGGAAAATCTTCTGCTCCCAGTTTAGGAAGAAAATGACAGACTGGGGATCTGTGGTGGTTTCTGGCACCTATGCAGCTTGATCAAAGGCCCCCTGGCCCGTCACCAGTTTCCTTGCCATCCCCCAGAACGGGAACAGGAAGAGCTTCAATCGCGGCCGGAGTGCAGTGACATGTACACACGGCTAATCTTCTGGTGCACCCGTCTCGGTCTGTGAGCATCAGTTCAGACGGTGGGTCCCCCGGATGCCAAGACTGGTCAAGCCAGACCCAGTACATGCCTTCGTCTCGCCTCCTCAGCCCAGAGGACTTTTCTGGCTAAAACACTGAAGCCCTTTTCTCCACCTGCTGAAGATGCGGTTCAGCCTCTCAAGGGTCCTCCATGGGATGGAGACTGCGTCTTCGCAAAGTCTTTTCTTTTCCGGGATCAGTAACCCAACCTCCTTCCCAAAGGTCTCCCTTGAGAAGGCGGGCGTTCATTTGGGGCTTGTTCACAGGTCCACGGAGCTGAGCCAGATCGGGTCTGTGGGTGCTGCCCGGGCTGTTTCTGTCTCCACCACAGGACAGTGCTGGCTCTCCGTGACTCACCAGGGAGTGTTTTTTAGGTGTTGCGTCTGCCACACTCTGATCCTCCTATAACTGCACTTCTGAAATGGATTTCTGGAATCTGGTTTTAGAATCTTCCACCTACTCTAGGAAGCTTCACCTTGTGGTCTTGGCTCCGTTTACCATTTCTTCAAATTTATTTCAAATCACGATTCTGTTCTCTAGTTCATATATGCTTTCATATTTAAGTTACTAGAATGTCAGATAAACATCTTCCCTGGTATCATACAATCCATTGGTTAAATGTTGAAGATAAGTTCAATGATAGAGCTTTGAGGCCATCCACTCAAGACCATTCCAACTTGACAAAGAGCCAATATTTAATATTCTTTGATGTAATTGTCTGCTAATTAGCAGTAGCTAAACTAAAACTCCAGTCGAGGGGCACCTGGGTGGCTCAGTTGGTTAAGCATCTGACTTCGGCTCAGGTCATGATCTCACGATTCATGGGTTCAAGCCCCACGTTGGGCTCTGTGCTGACAGCTCAGAGCCTGGAGCCTGCTTCAGATTCTGTGTCTCCCTCTAGTTCTCTGCCGCTCCCCCACTTGTGCTCACTTGTCTCGCTCTCTCTCTCTCTCTCTCAAAAATAAATAAAAATTTAAAAATGAAACTCCAGTAGACCAGCGATGTTTCCAAAGAGCCTCAGAGAGCCAGACCTGCAGCCCCTTTACCCCAGTGTTTCCTGTCCCCAGCACTAGAATCCCTGGCTTCTCATCCTTTGGTTTTCAGATCTACTGCCCTAGACCAGGCCTCGCTTGGCTGAGACAGAGTCCAGCTCCAAACCTCAGCCTAGCTGACAGGCCCTGAGCCCCAAAACCCCTACCAGCCACTGCCTGAGACAGCTTTCTAAACCAGAAATTTTCATCATTGTTGTTTTCAATCTTGCTATATGGAGCACGCATTTCTCCCCAGTTCTTCCAGGCAGAGTCTAAGGAAAAGTCAGTGTGTGTGTGTGTGTGTGTGTGTGTGTGTGTGTAGCCAGAAGGCCTAAGTTCCCCCACTAAACAGGGCTCCTCCCATCCTTCTTTTCATAGCTAATTTAGTTAAGTGTTTAAACAATGTAAATCTGGCAGCTCCCCTCCGTTAAAGCTTCAAGATTGAGGACAGCTGCCGCCCAGCTACCAGCCTCCAGTACAGCCTCCACCAGCTTTCCTGAAATAGCAAGGCTCACTTCCGCCTTTGCTTCCCTGGAATAACCCCGGGGGAAGGATGCTGCATTTCCTACGCCCAGATCGCTTTATTTATTGCCATCTAATGAGTCCATATTTGGAGAAAAAAATATCACCGCCATGTGGAATGAAATCACACGGTTATAAAGAACTGATGCTAAGTGTTTAAATTCAAAGGAGCTCTCAATGAGACCATGTATGTATGTAAATAGGCGTGTGCTTCTCAGACCTGGAGCGTGTGAATACAGCTCACCCTCTGACAGGCAGGGGACCTGGAAGGACAAACAGGGCTCCTGAGGTTACAGGACCTTTCCAGCGCCATTCTTTTTGATCAGACTCAACTAACTTGGCCAAGGATAGCCAGGGAGTTCAGCTCCTTAATAACACAAAGTCACTGCCACATCAGTGGTTAGAATGGAGCCCATGCAGTATGGTGAAGGAACTATTCTCATGCTCTTTCTCCATTTATCTACTTATTTAAAATAATTTACTCTTTTGTGCACCAGGTGACTTTGTCCTTATGCACATACTCCTCCTGACACACACGCTCTTCATTTGACATTCCACTGACAGCTGTTCAGATCTTCAGTGATTTTTCCTCCTAGATGCACATTGGCTCTACCTGGAGTACTAACTGCATTCCAGAAAAGTTGCGTGGAAGCCTAATCCGATCTGCAACATACTAACAGCGTTCAGTATTTAAGGTCCCTTGACTTGGTTCCTGCAGTGAAGAATCACTTTATAAACCACTTTATAAATCTAGAAAGGATCACCCATGCTCCTGCAATGTCTCAAAATGAGACATGCCTTTCCTAAGTTACACAGCTAATATTTCCAGAGCAACTTAGGCGCCACAATAAAAATCATCCCTTCTGAAATACAGCCCTTCTGGAGTGAGCAGCGCTCTGAAGTGACTGAGTTTGGAATCCAGAGTAGAAGCGAGGGTCAGTATGGGTTTCTGTGTTTGTGTTGGAAGTGGAAACGATTTACTCCAGAGACTCTAACTAGATTTTGGTTCCATCATTGGCTGAACAGTTAACAGTTGCTAATTGGACAAAGAACCCAAGTTTGGGGATCAAAAATGGTACTTTTACAAGTGACCAAAGCCTAGTTTCTTTTCTTTTCTTTTGAATATGTGGTGGTGGCCTCCCCTAAGCTCCCACTCAAGGGCATAGTACAGAGGGACAGGCCCATTCAAGGTCTAGGTCAGCATTTTATGATGCTAATAACCATCATCATGAGGTTCTCTCAACAGTTTACCACACTACCAAAAACCTGGGTCCATTTGGTGGAATTTTAATTGCTGATTGGGAATCTATTAAACTATTTTTTGTGATCAATTTGTAGAAACGTTGGAAGTATGTTTGAAAAAGTTATACATTCTCCATACTTGGGATACAAATATGGTACATTGTTTGAACCCTCTACAAATGTGTTCATTTTTTTTGTGCTTGACCTGTCCCAATAGATGTCAACATAGCCTACTATAATAGCATTTCTCTTTCTCTCCTTGGATTGCTAAAAGCTGTTGTTTACTACATTTGATACTTTTATATTCATCATAGAAAGTACAACTCTGTCATATCTTCATTACAGATTTTTTTCTTTCAGTGGAATAAATGTAATACTATCTATCATATCTTTCATCAGCCTTGGGCTCCACCCTTTCTCTTACTTATGTTCCCATTCCTGCTTTGGCTTGGGTTCTCCATTATATCTTTAGCCATTGTCTTATTTTGATTGTTTTTGGATTGATTGGGTACACTAATGCAACATTTACATTTTATTTTCAACCCAATAGGAGTCTGTGATACATGAGAGTTTATCCCAACCATTTTATTGACAAGATTTATAATGTTTAGCTTTATTTCTACTCTTTTGTTTTATGGTTCTTTTTAATTGTCTAGATTAACTGTAGTTATTGTTGTAACTCAATTTTTCCCTTGGGTTTTGGGAAATCAGATCTACTATTTTTATTCTATTAGTAGTGACATTTAATAAATATATATATTGGAATCTATTTTCACTAATTTTCATTATCAAAAGTAAACCAGTGTCAATTGCTTATTCCTGTGTAATATGAGGAATTTACTTAGCTTTTCCTTCCTATCTTCTGGTCCACTAAGTCCTAGGTTTAGTGATTTTGGTGGGTAATTTGAACTAGATCATCAATATTAAGTTAATATTTTTATTCATGTGCCCTCTTTTGAAAATTATTTTTGGAATTTTCATTATGTTTTAATATCATATTAAGAATTACATTAATTTTGTTTAATGGCTCTTTGTTTTGGGGCAAGGGGAGAAGGTATTCGTCTGTTTGACAATTTTTCTCACCAGTCTTTTCTATCATGAGTTCTCCATTCTTTAATTTGATATTTTGATTCCTCACTTGGCTGATTTAAAAATAATTTAAGTAATGGGGCGCCTGGATGGCTCAGTCAGTTGAGCGTCCAACTTCGGCTCAGGTCATGATCTAATGGTTCATGAGTTCAAGCCCACATCAGGCTCCATACTGACAACCCAGAGCCTGGAGCCTGCTTCAGATTCTGTGTCTCCCTCTCCCTCTGCTCCCCACCCACCCCCCTCATGCTCTCTCTCTCTCTCAAAAATAAACAAGCATTAAAAAAATTTTTTTAATAATTTAAATAAGTTTATTTTTTCAGGACATTCACATAGGGTATGTACTTTGGGGCTTGTGTATACAAGAGAATCCTCTGTACTGGTATATGCATATCAAGCTGGCCGGGCACAGGAGCTGAAGATGCCAGATGTAGCAAATAAAAATGGAGGATACCCAGCTAAATTTGAATTTCTGATAAGCATCAAGTAACTTCTTAGCTTAAGGATGTTGTCAGTATCACCTGGCATCCCACATTCTATCTGACTATTGCGTTCAGGCCACAATTCTTTCTTCCTCATACTTCGGTAGACAACGGTCATTGTCTTCACGTTTCAAAGAAGAAGTAGGAGGTAAGCTTTATCTGCTTGGATCCTCACTGAATTTGTTTTTATTCTTGAAATTAAATCATCAAGATAAATGTGGGTATTAATAACCTATTGTTAATTTTGTCTGGTATTTAGAAAACTCACATCTTTCTTTAGGTCAGGAAAATTTCCACCAAATAGTTCTTCAAAGACGGCTCCACTTTTATTGGTTCTTCTCCCAAAATTCCTAATATTTATGTATTAACTATATCTCTTATCCATGCTTTTTATATATTCTCCCATTATTTTTATCTTTTTATCCTTTATCGCTTAGTTTCGTGATGTCCAAGTTGACTTATGCCCTGCATACCTGTTTGCTGCAAGATTCATTTTGCTGTTTGCTCTGTTTTAATTTGAAATGAACATTAATTAAAACCTTGACGCTGGCTTCCCTAGCCTGTTTGTTTTTCTCTTTATAGTTCTCTACTCAAATTTCATAAAAGAAATTGTCCTTTTGAAGTTTGTTGGAAACACAAATCAGGAGAGTCCTCAAAATTTCCCGTCTCTTGCAGAAATTATATTTCATAGGAAAATATTTCCTCTGCTTCCTCAGAGTGGTCCCTTCTTTTGAACCATGCTGTCCTTTCACTTGCCTGGCAATTTTACTCTGCATGTTCATCATTACAAAGGGAGTTCAATATTTGTTCAGAAGCAGCAGTTGAGACCCTAGTCTGAATTGTTCCGACCCAAGGGAAGGGAAAAGGAAGAAAAGATAGGGTTAGGTTTACTTAAGTTTTAACTTTGCTAATCCAGCAGCCTGGGGAAGACAGGGAGCTCTGCAATGAGCCCCTCTGAGATCACCCTGCACAGAGCTCTGTATCTCTGCATGAATGTCTTTTCTAAGTTCTGGAGGGTGTTGGGTATTTTCTGGGCAGGTGTCCTTGTTCCTTATAGCGTATTGTTCTTGACCTGAGCTCCTAAGCTCATGGCCCACAAGTGTCTTCCGGGGGTGGGGGTTGGTGCCACTGCAGGTTTATGAAGTGAACAACATTTGCATCTACTGAATTCCCGGGTGCCGCTCCCAGCCCCCTCCCCCACACCACACTGCCAGACAAAACTACAGGGCATAGGAGAGATCCTTCCAGCCTTTTCTTCCCAATACTTCCCAGGTCAATTACTCCTTTACATGTAAGAAACTGCACATCCTCACAGAACTAACATAAAGGAAATTCTTCAACATTTTAGACAGGAGAGTGTCATGCTCCCCTACTCTCTGCAATTTACATCCTCCCCCCTACCCCCCGCCCCAGTATTTATAACTGAACATATTAGCATGAAAGTTGCTTAGGATAATTTCTCATATTTCACAGTATACATATTTTGCTGAATTTTCTTCTTGGAACTGGAAGATTTCTCTTTTCTTTCCTTTGGAACAAGTGGTATGTAAAACATGTGTAAACCCCATTTTAATTTGGAAGCTGTTCCAGGGAATATATTGTCCAATTTAACAATGAGTCCCATTGTCAAATTCATTCTCAATACAAAGAGCAGCCATAGATTATCAAAAGCCACAAGCTGGTCAGCGTTCTTTCTGTAGGTTTCTGGCGGGATGTTTTGCAGATAACATTTTGTGTAGGAAGCAATCGTGGCTTCATTCCACGATAGGCAAGCTGCCAGGAAATACTAAATCAAGTGGCAATAGAGTCCCTAAAGAAAGTTGTTCCTGATTTATGATGATAGTTCCAACAATACTGCTGAACTTTTTACACATTGAAATGACCACTGAGTTATGTTTCACATTATATCAGAGAACAGCCAGCCTGCCAGATCCAACATTGCAGCTGGAATGCAGAAAAGCCCCATTATGTTCTCTTCCAAAGTCTGGGAAAAAATGATTTCTCATTCCCAAAATGTGAGTACTTGTTTGCTTTTCTCCAGCACATCTCACACCCTGAATCTATGGTGGCATTTTAAAAAGTAGAAAACAGCCTAAGCTGAGTTTGAGGAAGTATATGTGGGAGGCAGAGATAGCAGGAATGGAGGGGCTGATGACCAGGAGGAAAGGGGGAAACTGATCAATAGCAAGGAGTCACCAAGGGCTGAGGACGAGTCTGCATTGTTTTTTGAGAACATATAACATTTCAGATGTATCTACTAGCTGCTGGAGTTGCCTGAAACCCTCAGCAGTGTGTGAATGAGTGTGTGTCTGTCTTTCTGTCTATCTGTCATCATGGGTTCTCATATTTTGCTCCTGAAGCTTTAAGAAGAGCCTAGACCTGTGTTGTCCAATAAAAGCGTAATACAATCCAGATGTGTAACTTTAGATTTTCTGGTAGCCGCATTTTAAAGAGCAAAAAGAAACCAGTAAAATGATTTAATAGTATAATTGATTTAACCTAATATATCCAAGATATTATCATTTCGACACACAACATACATGAAACTTACTGAGATAGGTTACATTTGTCTTCTGGCTCCAGGTCTCTGAAATCTGGGCGGGGGCGGCGGGGGGGGGCAAGTATTCTACCCTCACGCACAGCATATCTCCCTTGGGACTGGCACCCTTCTCTGTCTCCACAGCCACGTGTGCTGACCTGTGGGACAGGGCAGGCTGGACAAAAGAACAATCGCCCTCTCAGTTCTAACGTACTCAGGTCTACTCACATCTTTGTGCTTCCCCAAACCTGCAGCTTCCTCTCCTCTGGAGACCCCAGAACATACCTCTCAAAGGCACCATGCCTGCCAGCTCCTGGAAGGTGGCACACGAAACATGACCCTTCTGGCCGTTCCATTAGTCCTCCTTATTCAATAGGCCAAGCAAACCTTTATGATTAGAAACTCAAGAACCTGGGAAATACACGCATAAAAAGCACCTTGGACATCAGCATTGCCTTTGGACTTCCAGGAGAAATCCTTTCTTTCTCCCGTGGTCTCGGCTGCCCCCTTCCAACCCTTGTCTCACTATCATTTCTCACCAAATGTTCTCCTTTCCTCCTCCCTGGTCTCCCTTTTCCAGACTGAGCAGCTTGGTGGGGAGCATGGGGCTGCTGGGAGCATATCTGTGTCCTGTCTCGGAGAAGATGGTTGCAAAGGGGAGGCAGGGAGGGTGAGGCCAACCTTCGCTTCACTGTCAGTCCTGCCCCAGAAAGTCTGAAGCTGGACCAGTGTATCTACACGGAACAAAAGGCAAGTCTGGAGGTCCTCCCTCAATGGCGGTCCTAGAGATTCACATCACAGCCTGTCAGTAGGGGTCTGAAGAATTAACACTTTATCTCCTGTCTCACCCTTCTTGGCGTCTGCCCGGCTTTAAGTTTTTGGAAACTGCCTCATCATCATCTTCATGCTAGTCCGCAACGAACCTCCTGACCTTACAGATCCTCAGTCCTCACTTCTAACGGCCCTAAATTCCATTCAGCACTGGATCCTCAAACAGGGTGAAATGTACCACGCAGCTTGGAATCACGTGGCAGTTTGTTACCTCTGGACCTCTGTGGGTCGCTGACTTTCTCCACAACCCTAAGCTGTAGGCATACCGCAGCCCAAGTATTTGGAGACTTAAACCCACCGGCCAGAAGAGCGCACCCTACTGGTAGCATCCTGTTAGCTGCCTGTTAGCATCCGTGGCCGCAGGCAAGTCTGGACGCCTTCACAGAACTTTCTGTCAGAGCCCTTGTGTGTCCCTGGTTAGTGTGCCAGGTGCTTCATCACGTTTTCACTTGTACCCAGTCCACGCACTGGGACTAGAGCCCTGCCTGGGATCCCGGTGGAAGCGCTGATGCCCTGCCCAGTCCTGACCAGACCCCTTCCCAAGTGAGTGCTTAGACACTGCCCTAGACTTCCAGCAAGGTTCCAAACAGATCAGGTGGAACAGGAATCTCGCTACCTTCATCTTCCACCTGTGTTTCCTGGAAACGTTTGTTATTGCCCAACTGCTGAAACAGATTTCCCCTTGGAAAATGAAGCTGGCTTGGATCTGGCCTGCATCCTCCATACCTATTCCCAGTTTCCTCCTCCTCCTGGCTGAAGCCCCAACACGTGGTCCTGCCAGGTAGTGTGGGTAATGACCCTTTCGTTCATGCCTTCCTTCTTGGGCAGCAATAAGCTAAGGAGAAGAGAAAGGGCTTTTGAGTCTGAGAAATCTGCTTTCAGATCTTGAACAATCTTGAATTTGAATCTTTGAATCTTTAATAATTCTGTGGTCTCAGGCAACTTACTTAACATCTTTGAGCAACAATTTCTTTCCACCATTAAAATGTAATCAATCCTATTTTATGAGGCTATCAGAGAGATCAGAACAAGATAGTGTTCACAAGATATTCAGCACATAACGGATATTTGTACTCACTGGCTAGTTATCACTGAACAAGCACTTTGCCCGATTGTGGCCACCAGCCTCTTCCCTCTTCCCTCATCTCAATCACCATTAAGAGCATTTTGACCCTGTCTGATGCCATCCAGAGCCTGGATCCCACAGATTGCTATTCTCCGTTGGTCCTCCATAGACTGTCTAGCTACACCCTTTTCCCTCCCCAACTTTTTTGTCATATTCTCTGCCTGTGGGCAGACCTCCTTTGGTCCTTCACAGGCCCCTCCCTGTCTTCCTCCAAGAAGCCACACCCCTTGCTCTGGATGTGTAGATTAGTGAGGGACATTAGCCTCAATCACCAGAAAGGCCAGAAAGAGATGGGAAACTAGTCCAGTTCTCAGAGATTTCCAACATGGCATAAACCACTATGGTGGTGAAAATAGTTTCTCTAAATACAAGCTTGATAGATACGGTAATGGTTCACTGACAGGGTCTTTCCAGGGGTACATCTTAATAGGTATGACTTTTTTTATGAAAAATCAACCATATATGAGCTGTCTGATAAGAGCAACCAACAGATACTGTTCTTGCCTTTGCCCAGAATTCATTCTAGAGCTCAGCCCTGTTTTGTTAAATGCCACGGGGTGAGCAAGACTAGCTTCTTTGACTAACGCGAATATCTCTGTTACTTAACACACAAAGTTCTCACACAATATTTGATGGGGTTCAGGCAGTCCCCTCCACCTTGAGCTATGTGCTCTAGGACAATGGCCCCCAAGGTCCTGACGGCAGGGAAAGAGGAGGCACACTGGCTCTTACCTGCTCATTACAGGGGTGACTCTGTCACTTCTGCTCACAATCTGTGGTCCAAAACATCTGACCCACTGCAAGGGAGGCTGGGGAATGTGGGGAGCACATGAAATATTGAAGAGTGGAGCTCTGCTCTGTGTGTGTGTTGGTATATATGTGTGTGGGGGGGGGGGGGCAGGTGTTCACAGGCTGCTGGTGCATGCACCTGGATGTGTGTGCCTGGCCTTATAATCCTCAGGTGTCCTAGCACTGCTCCTCCATAGGCTTCTAGTCCTTTGAGGTACAGTGTCTTGCACAAAGTAAGTGTTTTATAATTTCAACTGAGTGCAACTCACTCGGCTTCTGACGAATGTCCCTTACAGTAATAATAAAAATAGAAAAGGGCGTCATTTATCAACTCCCCTCAAAGTTTTATGTTCTACGCTAACAAGTACTTCACAGTTGTCATCAATTCTCACAATGGGTCTACGAAATCGGTGCTAATTTCTATCATAATTTTACAAATGAAAGTACAGGTCTATAAAGGTGATATAACTTCCCATAGTCAAAAGCAAAATAAAGGACAGCCTTGGGATGCTTGGCCAACCCATCTGATTCAGCCTTTGTGGTCGGCCTTTATACCACTGGCCTCTGAGGAAATGCCCCGTGACCCAGTAAAGACAGGAACTATCTGCAGGCTCACAAGTGAAATGATTCCTAAGGGTTTTCTTGTTTAGATTGCAATCCCAAGAAATTTAGAAAAGTGTTGGGAACATTTACAAATATGTGAAGTTCTTCTTTCACAGAGTACATGTATTTTTTCCCTTACAATGCAATAAAATAATATTTCCACGGAGACACCAGGAAAAATCCTTAGCCCTGTTTCTTACGGCACTATGGAGCTTTGAAATCGAGATTGTAGTGTGACACAAAGAAAACTGGTTTTCTCAAGATACTGACAATGTTGTTAGATTTATCTGACTACTCTCAGCTTGCTAGACCGGCTTTAGAATTGTTGCATTTAGAAAAGGCAATAATAATACTCCATCGAATTTGTTCCTCACCCTTTACAAATTTATTGTTCCTCACTAATTTAACTTGCCATGATTTTGCCAAAAGCCTGGAAATTAATTCTGGGAAAAATAGATAGATAGATAGATAGATAGATATACTACCCCAAATGTGCAGATAAGTGCTCAGGAAGACTTACACTGCTTTCTAAAGAAGGTTTTTGAATCAAGTCAGGCTGGATGTCAGCAGCCCAAAAACACGAAGCACAGCTGTTGAAAGAAGAATAGTTTGACTTTTGCTCTCCCATCCTGTCCCACTAAACATTCACTGTCATGTACCTGTAGGAATGTACCTGAGTCCTTTCAGATCCCCACATTACCAGGAAAAAATAAGTGATCAGCACACAGACAATAAATGTTTTGAAAGTGCATCTTGCAAGTCACGCTTGTTCAATGTCCATAACGAAGCTGTATTTCTAGTTATTTCCTTCGGCTGCACGCAGGAGAAAGGCCTGGATCTCCAGCACATGGTTGCTCCCAGAAAGCCGACTTGCAAGGGAGCACCTTGGCCTTCTCCCCATCTTCAAGCTGGGTACAGCCCAGCAAGAGTGCAAACGAGGCCGGACAGAACGCATTCCTACAGCTAAATCCCCAAGGTCTGCTCATAGAATGTCTTCCTGTGCCACTGTCATCAAGTTGTCATCATGCTCCAGTCATTATTCCTAGGAATCCATGCACCTGGCCATCCATCCATTCCTGAGTCAAATCGCTTACTCCGGGGCACAACTTCTACTCAAGGAGCAATGAAACCCTGGGAAAATCCAATCCATCCAGACCCAGTTCCCAGACTGAAATAGTATGCCAGTGCTGAGAGCTTCTGGACCTTACCCTCCTTCTCAAATGCCTGCACCAAGGGCATGGACCCTCCCAACCCCCTTCGTGGAATAACCAGCTAGGCTTGCAGTAGACAGAGTTCATAAAATACTTGGTGAACTTTCTTTTCAAGATGAGTTTTGTTACAACTTGGCTGCAACTCAGTATCCCCACAGAAGAGAGATACAAATTAAGAAGTCAGATCTTGGAAATGTTCCTTTTCACCCTTCAGTTACTGATCCCAGGTCACCAGCTAGGACTTAGGGGATCCTGAGGACAGGCTTACATAAATAAGAGCAGTCCCTTGTTTGCTTAATTCACAAGACTTTTCTGAACACCACTAATCCACTCCTCTCTCCTTTCTCAACCTTCAGAGAGAGAGAGAGAGAAGAAAGAAAGAAAGAAAGAAAGAAAGAAAGAAAGAAAGAAAGGAAGGAGGGAGAAGGAAGGAAGGAAGAAAGAAAAAGATAATACCAATCATTTAATATTTGAACAATGCTTTACAGTTTAAAGTGTTTTATGTGTATTATCTCATATGACCCTCATTATAACACTGTGATAAGTATAGGGTAGACATTAATAGTCCCATTTTTCAGCTGGAAATAAATGAATTGACCTTTGAGAAGCCTAATGGTGTAAATCACAACTTGGTTGGCCGTTTAGAGGTATGAAATGCAGAATTCTCTGATTTGAAAATATGAATGTACTGTAGATGCAATCATAAGACACACAGAAGCCAAAAGATGGGAGATAAATCCCACAAGGGTTTTCCCCCTGGTGAATCCAGTAGAGTCCAGTGGTTTGGGATATGCTGGGACATTTCCTCTCAGGCAAAGGGCACACTGTTGCACCTTGTACCTCCCACCATGAAGAAAGCCGATGATGTTTGCTAGGCTTCGTGGACTTGGGATACAGCCTAGATCACACTTAGAAATATTGATATGATCCATTTATCAGATGATCCAATTAGCTGCCAATTTTGAGTGGGGCCCAGAGCAAGAAAAGACTCCACCACCAGTCCAGCTGAACGCAAACTGCCCTGCTCCCTAGGCAATGCAGTATCTGGTGGAACAGGATTCCGCAGAGTGTCCACAAAGTTCCTGTAGCAGAGCTGGCTCACAGACCCCAAGGTGGTCACCTTTCTATGGCCGAAAGCTACTCACTATTTGAAAAACATCTCCAGGCATGTCACTGGGCCCTGGTAAAAACCAGTTCCTAGTCAGGGGAGGCCAAGGCACCCTGGATCTGGGGCTGGATGTCCCATATGTCACAAGTTTGGGTGGACACAGCAACAATTCTGTACACAGAGGAACTGGTACGTTCAAGATCGGATCTACACGGACCCAAAGGAAACAGAACATTACATAACCAGATGGCCCAGTCTCCCACGTCACCCGCACAGTTGCACGTGTGTCTCTCCTTCTGCTCGCATCCGTGGATTCATGGAGCTTCCCTGCCACCAGCTGCCAGAGGAGAAACTACCTAGGCCTGCTCCCATACCTGAGTTGGCATAAGCTGGTGCTAACCAGTTGAAGTAGACTGCTACTGTATTTTCCATCCCCTCCAGGGTCTCTAGAGGACGTGAGTAAAGGAAAATCCTCCTGGTGAACAGAGGATCAAGAATCCCTATGGCTGGTAAGTTTGTATGGGGAAGTAGTCTGAGGTGTTAAGTCCACCGCTTCTGGGAAGAGCTGATGGCTTGGCTGATGGGTCAGAGCCCAGAACAAGCTGATTAGAGGATCGGGGAAATCAAGCAAAGTACAGAAGTCAGTCTGGCCTCTCCCTTCACTGTTACTGATCCTTATGTGGAATCTGTGCTTCCTGTCACTATAGCCTTGAGCTTTGATAGATCAAAGACCCTGGTTCAAGAGATGGCACAGTGATGGTCAGGAGAGAGATTTTCTCTAAGTGAACACAATAAAGATTCTATTCAACTTGAAGTTGGAACTCTCACCTAGTCACTTTCGGACCATTAATGCCAGTGAATCGGTAGGCAAAAAAAAAAAAAAAAAAAAGAGGAGTTATTGGTGGGAGCTCTGGATCCTGACTGGTCTGAGGAGCTAGGGTCTCTCCTATGTAATGGATTCAGGGAGGGCCTATATAGAACCCAGGTGATTTATTGGTACATCTCTTGAGGTTTCCATTAGCCAGTGATGATGGTAAATAGTAAGTTGCAGCAACTTTCAGGTAAGAAGGCAAGAAAACCAAGGACTTCGATGCTTTGGGTGAGAAGGTCCACGTTCCTGCTCCAAGCAAGTGACCCAGACCAGCCCAAGTGTTGGCCAAGGGTGAGGGAAATCTACAATGGATGGTGGAGGAATAATCATTGAATACTAGTTATTGCCACATAGAGAGCTGCAGTAGTGACTATAGCTTGTTTCAATAATACTTTTAAATTAAACATTTATAGAGATTGCCAGCCACTACCTTGAAGCCGGCCTTGTGACAGATGGGACTGAATGGGTGAAATGAGCAGATATGTCTGGGACAAGGGATGGCCTCAATGGACACCTCTTGGGCATCCTCTCAGATACTCTCAGCCTCACCTCCCTCTTATTTTAGCCACATGGAGCAGCCAGTATTCTGTAGGAGTTGACATCCTTCATTCATGCAGGTACAACCTGGAAGCATCACTCTATGGACCTCTCATTTCCTGCCTCAGTGTTTCTCTTTGTCCAACCTACTTTGTACACAGATGCTCAATCCAGAAATTTAGCGGCAATAACACCCTATCAGGGGTTCTTTGACTAATGGGGATGGGAGCCAATGGATAAATGTTTCCCTCTTCCTCCCCATAGAGGAGATCCTGAGATCCCACTCACATGACTCCTTAAACTGTCCCATGGGATCCAGCAACCAGCATTCTGATACAGTGGCCGGCATAACATATGGCTTTTCCTCTTCTCTTGCTTCACTCTCCCTGACCCTTACCCCTACTCCTAGGGTCCCAATAAAGAACTTTCACTCAAGTCTCTGCTTCAAGCTTTGCTTTCTGAGGAAAACAGCCGAAGATAGATCACCTACTTCCAGCTACCACCTCCGCCATATGCCAGCCTCCTGGTCACTCCCTTACCTCCAAGTCCTGCCACTCCTGAGTGACTTTAACATTCAGGCCCTATACCTGAGTTCTCAGTCCTTCAACAAGCTCAGTGACCTTCACCCCATTCTACTTGGTCAACTTGCTTCCATTGTCTCCCCAGAACATTGTCATCACCGATTACTGTTGTGCTCATAAGTCCAAAATTTACAAATCGCACACTTCCTCAACCTTCCACCTACAGTCTTTTTCATTTAATTACTCCCACTGTACCAGTGTGGTAACATCATCAAGACTTTCTGGCCCAGAAACTGTCTATTTTCTCATTATCTAGCAGCCTTCTCTTGTCTTCTCATTTGTTTTGTGGGTTTTTTTTTAATCCAGTTAAGATTCCACAGAACAATATTTCTGTCACACTTGCCAATTTTCACAACTCCCTCATTCTTCCACCTCACTTCTTGAAAAACCCCCCTCAGAACTAATGCATTTGCCCAACTTTTTTTGTGTTTATACTCCAGGTGCTAATCACTGTTAGAGAAAAACCACAAAGCTGAACAATTTGGTACCATTATAATAGTTGCCAACATTTACTGAGAGCTTAATCTTTGCCAGGCACTATTCAAAGCACATTACATAGATTATCTCATCCTGCTTCCTACATCAGGCTGGAAAGTTGCCCAGAAATTTTGTTCTCAAACCTCTGAAATTCACTCTCATCAGAACACTTTCTCTCCTGCCACTCAGAGAAAATAGGAGTTATCAATTAAGAACCTGGTACACATCACCATTTACATTTCAGTAGTGTTCAAAAGAAATGATTCGTCCCTTCTAATCCAAATACTCTCTTTGGCTTCCCTACCGTCACACTCTTACTACTTTTTCTTCTCCCCTCTTCGTCCCTGTTTCGCTTATCTCCCATACTCCTTTTTCCCAAGCTTTCTTCTAAATTTTGGTAAGCCTTAAACTATTCCATTCTGCCCCGAACCACTCTTTCTGGTGATCTCTTCCAATTGCATGGCTTCTATTACCATCTCTCTAGAAAATGATTCTCTACTTAGATGTTCAGCCCAGATTCTCTCCTAAGTTCAGACTTTCTCAACATTTCCACTTGAATCTAACCAGCCCATGTGAGGAAACAGAAGCACACTTCCCACATAAACTTTCTTTCTTATCTTTATCTCTACCAACATCTACCAGCCTCTCTAATTCAGCAGCATGGTCTGTACCCTCGACTCTCCTTCTCCCTCACTGTCTACCCCCATCCCTTCCAATCACTTAGTTCCATAGTTGCTACTGCTTCAATATCTCTGGGAATTGCCAACGTCTCTTTGGCACATACCCACTACCATTACTGTAGTCTAAATTACCATCTCCCACCTGCATGACTTCAAGAAACTTCTAGTCTACTAGGCTTCAGTTATGCCTGGATTAAATTTACTTCATCGAGTTCATTCCACAAGTCTTTTCTCATGCTTAGCAACACATATTGATATATTTTAAGATTGCCTCCCCACCTTAAGCTTCCTTGGAACAGGCACTATGTCTTGCTCCTATCTTGGTCTCCCCCAACACATGCCCTGCCATGACAGTGCTCTCTATAAAGCTTTGTTGAATGGATGAATGGCCATTAAATAAATTAAAGAATTATTCCACCAAGGGGTGCCTGGGTATCTCAGTTGGTTGAGTATCTAACTCCTGATCTCGGCTCAGGTCTTGATCTCAGGGTCATGAGTTCAAGTACCAGATCGGGGTTCCATCCTGCACATGAAAACTACTTAAAAAAAAAAAAAAGTATTATCCCACCAATTAACAAGTAAATCATTATCATCTATTTTAAAGTCCTTGTGACTGACTCAATATCCATGTTTTGTTTACCTGCCATCAAACACCAAGCACAAACTTGAAATTATAATCATTAGTAAATGCATTAAATAAATGCATACATCTCAGTTGCCGATAATAATTCTAGAACCTGTAGATACATTCTTTTTTTTTTTAACGTTTATTTATTTTTGAGACAGAGAGAGACAGAGAATGAACAGGGGAGGGGCAGAGAGAGAGGGAGACACAGAATCTGAAACAGGCTCCGGGCTCTGAGCTGTCAGCACAGAGCCCGACGCGGGGCTCAAACTCACGGACGGTGAGATCATGACCTGAGCCGAAGTCGGACACTTAACCGACCAAGCCACCCAGGCGCCCCACCTGTAGATACATTCTTGAACACAGTGGGTAATGTTTTACTTCAATGGACCAGAAATCTATGAGCAAATTTGTTGGAAGGGTATATACCTCCATCTTCATTTTATTTCCATAGCTGGGGTTTTGTGACCTTCGAAGGCGGTCAAGGTGGAGCTTGAGTACCTTGACACAGTGAGCTCAGAAGCCTGGATTATGACAATGCTTCGTTGAGCTGTGCCATGGATAAGATACAGGGGCGGGGCACCTGGGTGGCTCAGTCAAGCATCAGACTTCAGTTCAGGTCATGATCCCGTGGTCTGTGGGTTAGATCCCCCATGTCAGGCTCTGTGCTGACAGCTCAGAACCTGGAGTTTGCTTCGGATTCCATGTCTTCCTCTCTGCCCCTCCCCCACTTGCTCTCTGTCTCTTTCTGTCTCTCAAAAATAAATAAAAACATTAACATTTAAAAAAAGATATAGGGGCATGTCTAACAACCATAGCCAACAGCAGGGGACTGGCTGTGGCAATTTTCAGACTCTTGAGGGCAGAGATCACAGTCAATAGAAACAATAGCGAAGAGGCATGGCAGAAATGAGAGGATGTCAGAGGAGAGGGGGACAAATGGATCTTAGGTCTAGGGTTCTGTCCTAAGATAAATGTGCTCCAACACCTTCTGTTTCTTCTATCTCCACTCAAGTTTTCATAGTCCTGAAAGAGAGAATGTGATTTGTTTGGATCGGGCTCCCCTCCCTTGAATCATTCAGCCATGGCCTGGAGGAGGGTGGATAATCCCACTCATACCCTGCAAGAATTGTGAGCTAGAGAATACCTACTTTGTGTAACACACATCCAATAAGCTTTCTTTAAGTTTTCATTGAGACTTGCTTAACCAATTCAAGCCTAATTTCAGTGATGCAAATCTCCCATCTATTTTTGCAAATGATTTGTGGGTCCTTTCTCTCTCTTGGTGCATTTAGCCGTCAACGCACAGAATCATGGGCCAGATCAAGCAGTAGCAAGTGAATGTTAAAATTCTCAGTTCAATCAATGTCTGAGAGGCAGTTATATAAAACAGGACGAGAGCGAAAACTTTGCTCTGACAGGAGGTGAAGGAAGGAGTGGGCTCGCTGTCCCATCCAGCAGGGAAACGGGCAGAGCTGGGCGACTGGGAGTCTGAGCTGTCCCTCACACATGCATATCTACAGCAATAAAGAATCCAGGGCATTAGCCAGTGACACCAAATCAGCCTGCACCATTTAGCTCTGACATGGCTGAGTGTGAACTCTCCATAAAATGTCACAGTGCAGAGAGAACAAGAGTGATAGGGGACCCAGTGACCTCCCCAAATCACACACACTGTCCATCCCTGAAGGCTGCTGGGAGGCATGGGCCTCGCGGCAGAGCACAGATTTAATGTACCTCAAGGGATCTACTCCCACATGGCCGTGTAGAAATGTTTGGAAAAGGAGAGCTTTGTACTGAGCATCCGAGCATCCTGCACAGATGTGTTGCATCAATGGCAGGACTGCCTGGGGACTTCCCTCCCCAGTCTGCACTTAGAAGGGCAGACATTGCCTGTCTGGGGCCTTGGAGTCACCTATTCCAGGAATTTGGTCACAACCACAGACTTCTAATTTGTAATAACCATCATTGTTCTGTGGTCATGCAAAAAAGCCCAAGTACACATGGCACAATTTCTTTGAGATAAAAACCTTGGATGTCTCAGAGAAAGTGGAATGTTTTACCAAAATGCATTGTCCTGCAACCACTGCCTTGGCTAATTCTGAGATCCTCAGCCCAGGATTTGTAGAGTCCTTGGCGATGAGCAGTGTGGCTTTCGTCCTCCGACCTAACTCTGCACTTTTCTGTGAGACAGGTCCAGCAAGCATTCAGTGGTTCATCCATTCAGTAAGTAAACATTGAGTAAGATTTGTCTCACTGGTTCTTAGATGAAACGGAATCCTAACTGCCGTTCCCTTCCTAGCTCAGCATGTCCTTTGTCGTAATAGGGGGTTTAATGCATTCTTTTAATTCAACCCAAGGAGACAATCAAAATATTGTCTATGTAAAAAAAAGAAAAGAAAAGAAAAGAAAAGAAAAGAAAAAAAAGAAAAGAAAAGAAAAGAAAAGAAAAGAAAAGAAAGAAGGAAAGAAAGAAAGAAAAGAAAAGAAAAGAAAAGAAAAGAAAAGAAAAGAAAAGAAAAGGTAGAGTCAAGAAAATTCTACCCATGTTATTTTGGTTATCAAATTCAAATAGAACTGACTCTATTTAAAGACAAATATATTTAAAATGACAACGTTCCATATTAAATAAAACTTTAACAACAACAAAAAACTTGAACAGAGGAAGAGATGAACATATAGGATTAGTAAGGGAGAAGGAGAAGGAAAAGGAAGAGGAAAGGATGGGCGGGGGGGGGCGGAGAAAGCATGCAGTATACAAAAGGTAGTTGAAGAGAACACTGTGGGAGATTTACTCCAAGGAAACAAAGAAGAAAATATTAATGGTAGACAAAGGACAACAAGTAAAGAAATGAAAGGGACAAGAGTGAAAATATCAGAGATAAATAGGAGAGAAATTGAAATCTAACATAAAAATAATTAGTTTACCTAAGTAAATACTAGAAACCAAATTTCAAGATACAAAATGTATCTAGACATAAATAGGACCGTTCTTTCAAGGAAAGAAAACATAAATACAAGGCAAAGGCTTAATATGTCCCAATAAAAAAGTATCGGATGAAAACATCAAGATTTGTCCAACGAAGAATCATTGACTCCTTGAAGAAGTAAAAACTGGAATCTTAAAAAGAAAACTATTAGCAAGCTGTAATCTCAGCATTTCTACATATAGAACACAATGAAACTGGGGCGCCTGGGTGGCTCAGTCGGTTGAGCATCTGACTTCGGCTCAGTCATGACCTCACAGCTTGTGAGTCTGAGCCCCGCATCGGGCTCTGTGCTGACGGCTCAGAGCCTGGACCCTGTGTCTCCCTCTCTGTCGTTCTTTCTCTGCCCCTCCCCCGCTCATGCTGTCTCTCTGTCTCTCTCTCTCTCTCTCTCTCTCTCTCTCAAAAATAAATAAACATTAAAAAAAAAAAAAAGAACACAATGAAACTATAGAAATTTGAAGGGAAAAGTGTAACAGGAGCTCTAGTACTCCCCAAGTTGTCATATGTCTAGATTATCAGCAACAGAAATCCATCTTAAGATAGGTAAGCATCCAAATGTGGATGATCCATGAAACTTCCTGATAATTATTCCCGAAAACATAATCTAGCAAAAGCATATTAATCTAAATTAAGTATTATCCAATTGGGAACATAACTATTAAAAAACTTACATGGGGCGCCTGGGTGGCGCAGTCGGTTAAGCGTCCGACTTCAGCCAGGTCACGATCTCGCGGTCCGTGAGTTCGAGCCCCGCGTCAGGCTC
>NC_064818.1:47356569-47423148 GCF_023721935.1 Panthera uncia
GGGTCCGTGAGTTCGAGCCCCGCGTCAGGCTCTGGGCTGATGGCTCGGAGCCTGGAGCCTGTTTCCGATTCTGTGTCTCCCTCTCTCTCTGCCCCTCCCCCGTTCATGCTCTGTCTCTCTCTGTCCCAAAAATAAATAAAAAACGTTGAAAAAAAATTTAAAAAAAAAAAAAAAAAAAACTTACAGTGAACATTTAACCTACTTAAAATTAAATATAAAAGAAGTTATATTTTAAGTAACTTAACTAAGTCCAAAAACAAAGCTCAAAAATATTTAGAAGAAGACAAAAATATCCAGCATCTAACAAGGTATATATGGCATCTGAAAAAAAATATCAGACATGCAAAGAAGCAAGAAAATACAACCCACAGTGTGGAGAAAAATCAATTTGCTGAATGAAACTCACCAAGAAATGAAACAGATGATTTATTTACTAGACTAGAGAGTTAAAAGAAAAAGTTATGACTTATTTTCATATGTCCAAAAAGGTAGAATACTGAACATATTAAATAAAGATCTGGAACATATAAAACTGACCAAAATAAAGTTAACTTCTATAAATAAAAACTACAAAGTGTGAGATAAAAAATACACAAGATGAGATTGATAGCAAATTAGACATTGCAAAAGAAAAGATTAGTGAACGTGAACACATAGAAATGGAAACCACTCAAAGTGAAAACAGAAAGAAATAATAATTTTTTTGAGACAGGGAGAGAGAGGACACAAGTGAGTGAGGGGCAGAGAGAGAGGGAATCCCAGGAGGGGTAAAAGAGAGAGAGACAGAGAGAAGCAGGGTTCACCCAAAGCGGGACTCGTGTTTTACCCAAAGAGGGCTCGTGTTCACCTAAAGCGGGGCTCGAGCTCACCCAACGCAGGGCTCAAACTCAGGAACTGTGAGATCATGACCTGAGCCAAAATCAAATGCTAACGACTGAGCCACTCAGGCGCCCAAGAAATAATAATTTAAAATAAAAGAAAAGAGCATTAGCAAACTATGGAAATATTTCAAGCAGCCAAATATATGTGTAAACTGAGACCCTGAAGGAGACTGAAAAAATATTTGAAGAATTGCTGAAAATGTTCCAAATGTGTGCAAAATTATAAACCCACAAATCCAAAAACCTCTGTTAACCCTAAAAAAAAAAAAAAAGAAAAAAAAAAAAGAAAAGAAAAGAAACAGGACGAAAACCACAGCAATAAGGTCAGCTTCTACCCCTGCCCAGTGTCAGTGAGTCAGTGTGAGTCAGGACTACTCAGAACTCCTCTGTTCCCTACCCCTGGTGTCATTAGAGCCCACTGGGAAGCTAAACCTCAAGATGCGGCCAGCATCATGGAGACCAAAGAAGACAATGTGGAGCAGGACCGAACGATACCCCCTGTCCACTGTCAGTGGGACCAAGTGGAGAGCTAGACTCCACCCCAACCTGGTTGATGCTTCCTCCGCTGTCCCTCCACGGTGTTCACGAACCCAGAGGGAACTGAGTCTCCTCTGCCACGCGGCACCAAGGAGGTGGAACTGGCTGGTCGGAGGCAGGGTTAGTTGGCACTTTGCTCCCCCGCCCTCCTCCCTGGTGTCAGCAGGTCTCGGTAGAAAGCAGTAGAGCTTCCTTACCCATCCTGGGGCAACAGAGCAGTAGTCAACCCTTCACGCCCCCCTCCCTGGTGCCAGGCACCCAGCAGGGAACTGAGCTTACACCTCCGCTCAGAGGTAATAAGTTGGTGAGAGTCGGTCTCTACTTCACCAGGATGGTGTCAGCAGGAACCTCGGGAGAAGCTGGACCTCCTCCCCAGTCACTCGCGGGACGCCAGTGTTGAGGTTGTGTTAGCAGAAAGCATGATAAACCCACCCACCCGGCCCAAATGCTACACCTCAAAAGGGGGATCACCGGCAAAAACAAAATCAAATAAAACCCAGAGTTTCATAATATGGCATCTAAAATATTCGGAATACAATTGAAAATCACTTATACCAAGGGCCAGGAAAATCACAACCTGAGAAACAACACACACAACATTCAGATAAGTCAGATGTTAGAATTATCTGACGAGGATATTTAAGCAAATACTATACAAATGCTTCTATCGGCAACAATCAATTCTCTTGAAAAACATGAAGAGTAGAAAATCTCAACAAATAAACGAAGGTATAAAGATTAAAAAAAATAGAAATCGTAAAACTAAAAAATGCAATGTGTTAGTCTTCTTGGGCTGCCATAGCAAAATACCACAGCTGGGTGACTTAACAGAAATTTATTTTCTCACATTTCTGGAAGCTAGAAGACCAAGATCAAAGTGCTGGAACATTCAGTTTCTGGTGAGAGCTCTCCTCCTGGCTTGCAGACAGCCACCATCTCACATGTTTCCCTTATGCCCTTTCCTTTGTATAAGCTCGGAGAGAGAAGAAGAGCCTCGGTTTCCCTCACTCCGCTGATCAGGACACCAGTTCTACTGAATTAGGGCCCCACACTTAAGATCCCATTTAACCTCAATAACCTTTATAAAGGCCCTATCTCCAAGTACGGTCACATTTGAAGTTGGGGCTTCAATATATGGATTTTATGGAAACACAACTCTGTCCATAATATATAATAATTAAAATAAAAAACTGACTGGATGGGTTCAATAGTTAAGTGGAGCTTTCAGAGGATAGAATCGGTGAGCTTGAGTAGAATTTACCCAATGTGAGCAACAGAGAGAAAACAGATCGAAATAAGAAAACACAGTCTCAGAGACCTGTAGAACAACAACAAAAGAGCTGATTTGTACCATGTGAATTCTAAAAGAAAGGTGAGTGACTGCACTAAAAGAGTATTTGAAAAAATAATGGATACAACGTTCCCAATGATGAAAAAACAAATCTACAGATTTAAGAAACGGAGTGAAATCCAAATAGAATAAACTCAGAGAAATCCATAAGATGACATATCATTATAATTAAATTTCCAAAATATAATAGAGTTGGAAAAAAAAAAAAAAACCTTGAAAGCAGCCAGAGAAAAATGATGTATTATTTATAGGAGATTACCAATTTGAATGACAGCGGAATTATCACCTGAAACATGGAGATCAGAGAAAGCGGCACAACACTTTTCAAGTTTTGAAAGGAAAATAGGGTCAACTATTAATTCCACATCTGGCTAAAACCTCCTTCTGGAAGGCAGGGCACATAAAGAAATTCTCAGATGGAGAAAAACTAAGAATATTGGTCCCTGGAAAGCCTACCCTTAGGGAACACTTCAAGGAAGTTCTCTAAGCAGAAAGGAAATGATAACAGAAGGTTCAGGACTTAGAGAGAGGGAGAGAATATCAGAATGCTGAAAGAATACCAAATATAAATATAATTTTCATGAGTTAGTTAACTCAGATGTGATAGGTAAATCAAAGATTATATAACACCTTCTGATGCAATATGTAGAGGAAAAGCTTAAGACAATCATATTAAAAAGAGGGGAAGATAAAGGGACCTAATGGAAATAAGGCTTCTGCCTTCACTTGAACTAGTAAAATGTAAGAGTGAGCTATCGCATAAGTGTGTTGTCACACCTACAGCAAACATTAATAAAACTGATTTTTAAAAAGCAGAAGCCGCTACGTTCATAATGCATAAACTAATTAGAAATCAGCGTAAGAAAGATAACAGGAAAATCTCCAAACGGTTGGAAATTAAATATACCCATAGATCAAAAAGGAAATAAAGTACATTGGAGTGAATGAAATTTAAAATACAACAAGTCAAAACATGGTGTTCAGCTAAAGTAGTGTCAAGAGTAAATTTATGACACTACAATGCTTACATTAGAAGACAGAAAATGTCTCAAATCAACAATCTAAGTGCCTACCTCAAGAAACTAGTAAAAGAAAAGCAAAATAAGTACAAAGCAAGCAGAAGGAAGGAAATGATGAAGATACAAGCAGAAATACATGAAATTGGAAGCAGAAAAACAATACCTCTAAGAATTACTAACTCATTGATGTCAGATTTAAAACAAGGGTTATCGCTACAAATTCCCACAGCTACTAAAGGAATAATAAGGAAATACTGTAAACAACTTTGCATTCATAAATTAAACAACTCAGAAGAAATAGATCAATTCCTTGACAATCACAAACTATCACAATTCAGCCGACATGAAATTAAAAGTCTGAAGAGTCCTAAAATTGTAGAAACTGAGTTTGTAATTTAAAAGTTCCCAAAAGAAATGTGCAGGCTCGGCAGCTTTCACGGGAGAATTCTACCAAACATTTAAAGAAGAATTCATACCAATTTTCCACTAACTCTTACAGAAAACAAAAGAGGTGATAATACTTCCCAACTCATTTTAACAATACAATAAAACTGCAGAATAATTTAATTTCAGAAACCTAGACATATCAATCTACAAGAAAATATTAGCAAATCAAATTCAGCAATCCATAAAAACAGTTTTACACCATGACCAAATAGAGCTTATTCCAATGAATATGAAGGTGGTTCAACATTTCAAAATCAATCAGTATAATCCACCATATCAAGAGGTTAAAGAGGAAAAGTTATATGACCATACCTACTGATACATAAGAAGCTTTTGACAAAATCCAAAGCCATGATAAAAAATCCAATGTCGAAAATCATGATAAAAGCCTCCCGCAAACTAGAAATAGAGGAGAGCTACCTAAACTTGGTATAGAATATCCACAAAAAGCCTACAAGAACATCACTCATAATAGTGAAAGATTGAATGCTTTAGTCTTAAAATCAAGAATAGAGCAAAGATGTCCTGTCTCATCACACTTATTTTTTTTAAGTATTTATATTTTTGAGAGAGAGAGAGCACAAGTGAGGAAAAAGAAGAGAGAGAGAGGGACAGAGGATCTGAAGCAGGCTCTGTGCCGACAGGAGAGAGCCCGATGCGGGGCTCAAACTCACAAACCATGACATCATGACCTGAGCCAAAGTCAGATGCTTAACTGACTGAGTCACCCAGGTGCCCCTCCACCACACTTATAAAAACATAGTAATGGAAGTAACGGAAGTAATGAAAGAATATTAAAAGCATACAAATTGGAGCAAGATTTAAAATTGTTATTTGCAGATAACATGATTGTGTATATAGAAAATCCTAAGGAATCTACAAAAACAGTTTTCAAACCCTAGAACTGAGGGAGTTCAGCAAAGTTACATGATACAAGATCAATACAAAAAAATCAGTCAAATTTGCATTCACAAAAAATGAACATGTGGAAGCCAAAATTAAAGGCATGATACAATTGACAATTACTTCTCCAAAATACTTAGGTACAATTCTAACAAAACATGTACAGAATCTGTATCCCGAAACTCACAAAATGTGATGAAATAAATAAAAGAAGATCTAAATAAATGGAGAGACACACCATATTCATGGATTGGAAGATTCAACATAGTAAAATTCCCATATTCCCCAAATTGATCTCCAAATTCAATATAATTTCTAACAAAATTACAGCAAGATTTTAAAATAAGAGAACTTATCTAAAATTTATATGGAAAGGCGAGAACCTAGAATAGTGAAACCATTTTTGGAAAAGGGTAAGGAAGTGGGAGAAATCACTTTAGCCAATGATAAGGCTTATCTATCATTACAGTAATCAAGAAAGTGTGGTATTAGCAGAGATAGACACATAAATAGATCAATGGGACCTGGAGGTAGATCCATACAAATATGCCCAATAGATCTTTGACAGAGGTGCAAAAGCAATTCAAAGGAGGAAGGATGGTTGGCTCTTTTTAACAAACGATTCTAGAGTAATTGGACATTCATAAGCCAAAAAAAAAAAAAAAAAAAAAACCTAAACCTTATGCTTTGTACAAATATTAACTCAAAATGAATCACAAACTTAAATGTAAAACTATAAAACTTTTAGGAAATAAAACACCAGAGAAAGCCTTTGGAAGTACTAACAGTACATGAGGCACCTGGGTGGCTCAATCTGTTAAGTGTTCGACTCTTGATTTCGGCTCAGGGAACGATCTCATGATTGTGAGATTAAGCCCGTGTCAGACTCCTCACTGAGCGTGGAGCCTGCTTGGGATTTTCTCTCTCCCTCTCTTTCAGCCCCTCCCCTGCTCATTCTCTCTGTTTTTCTCTCTCTTTCCCTTTCTCTCTCTCTCAAAATAAATAAACGCTAAAAAAAAAATAGTACTGAAAGTACAATGAATAAAAGGAAAAATTGATAAATTGGAACTCATCAAAATTAAAATCTTTTTGCTCTGTGAAAGTCCTTATGAAGAAGATAAAAATATAAGCTACAGACTGGGAGAAAATATTTGCAAACTACATATCTAACCCAAGACTACTATCTAGACTATACAAAGAACCCTCAAAACTCAATTTAAAAAATCAATCCAATTAGAAAATGGCCAAAAAAAAATGGGAGGACATTTCACTGATGACGATTATCATATGATCCAGTAATTATACTCTTGACCATTTGTCCTTAAGAAATTTATCCCAGGTTTATGTTTACATAAACATACACACAAGTGTTCATAGCAGCTTTATTTGTAATAGCTAAAACTGGAAACAACTCAAATGTCTTTTAATGGGTGAATGCTGAAACAAACTATGGTACACCATATTCAGGGGTTGGAAGACCCAACATAGTAAAAATTTCAGATACTAAAGATTTAGAAAACTACTGAGGAACAGGGAAGAATGAACCATGGTTCATGTAACAACTTGGATGGAGCTCCAGGACCTTGTGCTGAGTGAAAAAAGCCATTCCCAAAAGGTTACATACTATATGTTTCTACATAAAATACTTGAGATGACAAAATTATAGAGACAAAGAATAGATTGTGGTATTAGAAAAATAGATAGTGGTTGTCAGGCCTTAGAGAGGACAAAAGGAAGAGAGGCAGCTATGGAAATGAAAGATTAGCTTTAGAGACCCTTGTGATAGATTGTTTGTATCTTAATTGTGGGGGTGGTAACATAAATCTACACCTGTGACAAAACTGCATAGAACTACAAGCACACACACACACTCACACACACACGTGCGCGTGCACGCCCACACACATAGGCAAATGAAACCACAAATCTGGTGAAATCTGAATAAGGTCAATGGCTGTATCAATGTCAATTTCCTGGTTGTGAAATTGTACAATAGTTATGCAAGATGCTATCATTGGGGAAATAGTAAAAGCCTTATGGGATTTCTCTGTGTTATTTCTTAAATCAGAATACCAATTATCCCAAAAATAAAATTTAAGAAAAAAAAACTCAGCAAATTAGTAATAGAATGGACTTCCTCAATCTGATAAAAGTCCTCTACAAAAGCCCACAACTAACCTCACACTTAATGGTAAGAGACTGAATGGTTCCCCCAAGGTCCAAAACAAGGCATGTGCTCTCACCACTGTTTTTTTTCTTTCTTTTTTTCTGACAAATAAAAGTTGTATATATTTAAGGCGTACAATGTGATGTTTTGATAGGTGCATACAGGGTGAAATGGTTACAACCAAACTAATTACCATATCCATCACCCCCATAGTTAACTTTTTCTTTCTTTTAATTCAACATCAAAATGAAGGTTCTAGCCAAGACAGTGAGGCAAGAAACAGAAACAAAAGGCATCCAGCTTGGAAAGGAAGAAGTAAAATTATATTTATGTGCAGATGATACAATTATCTACATATTAAGTTCTGTAGAATCTATAAAAAACTACTAGAACTAGTACATAAGGTTAACAAGATTGGATTAATATACAAAAGATTAATATAGAAAAGTTAATTGTATTTCTAGACACTAACAATGAAAATTCAGAAATTGACACTCAAAAATTAATAGTATTAACACTAACAATGTGAAATACATAGGTCAATATGTGGTAAAAGATACATAAGACCTGTACTCTACAATGTACAAAATGATGCTGAAAAAAATTTTAAAAGACCCAAGTAAGTAGAGAAATATATCGTGCCCATGGCTCAGAAGACTCAATAGTATTAAAATAACAATTGTCTCTGGGGCCCCTGGGTGGTTCAGTCGGTTAAGCATCCAACTTCGTTTGGCTCAGGTCATGATCTCACAGTCTGTGAGTTCAAGCCCTGCGTTGGGCTCTGTGCTGTCAGTTCAGAGCCTGGAGCCTTCTTTGGATTCTGTCTCCCTCTCTCTCTGCCCTTCCCCCACTCATGCTCTGTCTCTCAAAATATGAATAAACGTTAAAAAAATAATTAAAAAAAAAAGATAACAACCGTCTCCAAATTGGTCCACGGAACCTATGTAATTCTAATCAAAATCCCAGCATAGATTTTTGTGGAAGTTTTCAAATTGATTCTAAAATTCATGTGCAAATGCAAGGGACCTAGAAGAGACCAACCAATTTGCACGACAATGACAAGTTTGCAGGTCTAATATTACCTGATTCCAAGATAAAAGTACAGTAACCAAGGTAGTGTGGAATTGGCGTAGAGATAGACAAATTGATCAGTAGAGTAGAATCTGAGGCCCAAAAATAACCCCACCCATTCATGAGCAATTTCAACAAAAGTGCAAAGAAAATTCAATGGCAAAAGGATAATCTTTTCAACAAATGGCGCTGGAAAAAAATGATAATCCTTATTTTGCAATGGATTAACCCTTTTAACCGATACCTTGCATTGTACACAAAAATTAATTTAAATTGAACCATAGACCTATGTATAAAATATCAAACTATTATAATTCTAGGAGAAAACCCCAGTGACCTTAAGTTGGGCAAAAATTGCTTAGCTATAATAGCAAAAAATGACCTATAAAAATATTTGATAAATTGGACTTCACCAAAATTAAGACCTTCAGCTCTTCCAATACACTATTATGAGAATTAAAAGGCAAATTATAGGAGAAAATACTTGCATAATAATAAAGTATTTGTATGCAAAATACATAAAGCACTCTCAAAACTCAACAATAAGAAACCAAGCAACCCAAGAAAAATGGGCAAAAGATTTTAACAGATATCTTACCAAAGAGGATAAGTGAATGGTGAAGAAGCACATGAAAATATGCTTAACATCATTACTCGTTTGGAAAATAAAATATAAAATCACAAGATCCCTATGCACCTATTAGAATCTCTGAAATTAAAAAGACACCAAATGTTCGCAAGGATGACCAGCAACTAAATTCTCGTATATTGTTGTCGGTATTGTAAAATGGCATCACTGCTCTGGAAAATAGGTTTTTAGTTTCTTAAAAAATTAAACTTTTTTTTTTTTTGAAGTTAGGCATTACACCTTCTACATGATGCGACCGTGCACCCTGGTATCCTTCCAAGAAAAATAAAAACACATGTCTATGCAAAACTCACCCAAAATGTTCCAAGCAGCTTTATTTGTAACAGCCTAATAATGAAAAAGACACAAATGTCCATCAGCAAGAGAATGAATAAACAGTTGTGTTGCGGTTGACCCTTGACCAGCAGGGGGGTTGAGACACCAACGTTCTGTGCAGTTGACAATTCACGTATAACTTTTGACTCCCCAAAAACTTGACTACTAATAGTCTCCTGTTAACCAGAAGCATTACCAACAACAAACGCGGTCAATTAACACACATTTTATTTATATAAGGTATTATTTTTTTTAAGTTTATTAATTTATTTGGAGAGACAGAGAGAGTGAACGGGGGAGGGGCAGCGAGAGAATCCCAAGCAGGCTCCCTGCTACCAGCGCAGACCCCAATGTGGGGCTCGAACTCATGAACCGTGAGATCATGACCTGAGCTGACACCAAGTCTCACACATAACCAACTGAGCCACCCAAGTGCCCCAATATATACGGTATTCTTATATGAAGGTAAGCTAGAGAAAAGAAAATGTTATTAAGAGAAAAAATAGAGAAAATACATTTATAGCACTGTATTGTACTTACTAAAAAAAATCTGTGCATAAGGAGACCCACGCAGTTCAAACCTGCATTGTTCAAGGGTCAACTATATATCTGTACAATGGAATTCATTCAGAAATAAATAGAAGTTAACTATTAATACACATGGAGATATCAACAAATCTCAAAATAATTATACTATGAAAGTAGGTGGGCAAAAAGCTTACACACTGAATGGTTCTATTTATATAAAATCTAGATGATACAAATTTGTCTATAGTGACAGGGGAGAGATCATTAGTCATCTGAAGAGGGGAATCAGAGGGGGACAAGAAGGAGTGATTATCACGGGACACAAGGAAACTTTTAGGGGTGAGTGATACACTCATCTTGATTGTGGTGATGGTTTCACAGACATGTGTCAAAACTTTTCAAAGTGTACATTTTAAACATGTGCAGTTTACCTATTCAAGTACATCATAATAAGGAAAAATAAAGAAAATTAAATATAAATAACTTAGGTAACTATAGTTCCCCTTCTTAAAAGGAAAATCCTCTCAATGTAAAAATATTAATAATTTACAATAGTACCAGTGAGCGAAACTTCCAGACCATGGAATAAAAAATTGGGGCATGATGAGCAGTGAGTGAAAATTATCTATGCTCATTTCCTCATCTTGGGTGACAATGTACAGTTATTTATTTCTAAAATTGAAATATTGAACAAAATGTTTAAGAATTTTATTAAAAATTTTAAAGGTAGATTTAAGGTTATTACTTACCATTACAAACGTGCAACCAAAAAAATGCTATACTTTCCAAATTTAAAAAAAAAAAAAAAAGCATAGAACATGTTGCAAAACTAAAGACCAGGGGCACATCAATAAAGCATAATATAAGCACCATTTAAAAAATAAATAATTCAAGGGGTGCCTGGGTGGTTCAGTTGGTTAAGCATCTGACTTCAGCTCAGGTCATGATCTCTCAGTTCATGGGTTTGAGCCCCATATTGGGCTCAGCTCAGAGCTGACAGCTCAGAGCCTGGAGCCTGCTTCAGATTCTGTTGTCTCCCTCTCTCTCCACCCCTTCCCCATTCGCACTCTGTCTCTCTCTCTCTCTCAAAAATAAATAAAATTTTTTTAAATTAAATAAATAATTAGAAAATCCAAATATTTGCTTTAACAGTAAGTTCACATCTTTGAAGAAAAGCAAATACTTTCAGATATTTTCATATGTAATTATCTATCATCTGTAAAAAAACAAACCCTAAACATAGTACCTCCAACAGTTGGAAATGGGGACAGGTAGGCATACACGTGTACCAGAAAGTGAGGGTGGGAAATAGTACATGTACACAGAAGGTGAGGTAGGGAAGAATACGTGCACCCCCAGAAAACAGTGCTGCAAATCTCCATTCCTTGACCTAGAAAAAGATTCCCAACACAAAACTGAGTTTTAAAAGCAGGTCAAACAATAGCTGTTTTAATGTGATACCACTCATTTGAGACTATTAGCATACGTGTCAATGGGCATAAGGAAATGTCAAAACAAATGCTGACCTGAGTATTAACAATGACCATCTTAGGCTATTGGGACTCTGGAGATTTTTTTTTTTTTTTTTTTTTTTTTTTTTTAGAGAGAGAAAGTGCACACACATGCGTGTGCCTGTGCACATGAGCAGGGGTGGGGATGAGAGAGGCGGAGAGAGAGAATCTTAAGCTGGAACCAAGCTCAGCATGGAGCCTGACACAGGGTTTGATCTCACGATCCTGGGATCATGACCTGATCAGAAATCAAGAGTCGGATGCTCAACTGACTGAGCCACCCACGCATCCCAGGACTCTGGGTTTTGTTTTTTTGTTTTTTTTTTTTTTTAACAATAAGCTTACATCATTTTACAATGAAGCAATAACATTTTTAAAGCGTTTATCTTCAAATTAGAAATTCATGCGATTGAGAGTGTGGTTAATGAGTTGCATGCATTGTAGTATTACAACTTCTTTGGAATGTAATTTGACAGAAGCTATTAAAACTAAAAGTATACCTGTGCATTGGTCAGGGATTTTGTGTCATAAAGACAGGAATATGTTGGGAGAGTGACAGCCACTGCACAAGGTTGTACAGCTGTGAGCTCTAAGACACGTTTCCTGATTAGTCACCAAGGATTTACATATATTTTATGACAGCTTTCTCATTGTAAAATGTCTTGGGAGGACTTTTTTCCTAATTGCACGAAGTCACCACGGGGCTTGGAGGGTTCAAAGATTTTACAAGATTATTTGTATAAACCAGAAGAAAGAGGAGGAGAAAATAAGTCACCCTGGTGGAGTAGGGAAAGGAAAAAAGTGAAAAAGACAAGAGACTCAGAAAGACTTAGTTACAGTGCAGCCATATTATGGACTACATGAAATAATATATAAAAGAAAAGACTGGATCTATTTGAATTGACCTAGAGAGATGTCCAGGATTTATTGTTTAAAAAATTTTTTTAATGTTTATTCATTTTTTGAGAGAGACAGAGCGTGAGAGGGGGAGGGGCAGACAGAGAGGGAGACACAGAATCTGAAGCAGGATCCAGGCTCTGTGCTGATGCAGGGCAGGATTTATTGTTTAGATGACAGAGGTCCATTTATTTAATGTTAGGTTACAGAAACAAATAAAATAAAGAGTGCTCACTTTTGTATTTGTTTTTGTTTTCATTTATTAGGAAAAATATCCTCTACCTCTGTTTATAGAAGTTTTGGATCACTAAGAAAAATGTGAAGGGTTGCATACCGATGCCTTAACATCAGTTACCTTTGGGCTGTGAGTCTGGGGGAAGGGACGGGCATTATTAACATTTTATTCAGACACACCCGTGTTGTGTACATTGAACTTGAACACGCATTACTCTTTATCATCTAAAAAATATAAAATAAAATTTAAAAGCAGGTTTCAACACAGAAAGGCCCTGCTTGGCCACTTTCTGGAAATGGAGATGCCACTGGAAAAATGAGTGAAAATTTTAGAGTAACTCTGAGGACAGACGTTGGGTAAATGTAAGGAACGTTTCTCACTGAGAGCTCCAAGCACCAGCCAGGCTAGAATTAACTGCGGGAGTGGTTAGAAGTCATCTTCCACAAGGCCGACGGTCTCAGATGCTCAGATGGTGTGTCCTTTAAGCACCCCAGATAGATGATTTCTTAACACAGCCAAAGTTTGAAAACCACTTTTCTATACACTGCAAAAGCTGGGGTGGGGCCATATATTACAAAGTCGTGAATGGAAGCTTCCAAACTTCCTGCAGGCACCTCATTCCCTGGGGCAGAGGAAGCCACACCCGATAACTAAGAGCAGAAGGGTGTTGCCACCCAAGGGTGAGCCATAAAACCTGCTCTTCCCAGAACCTTGGAGCCAGGCATCCACCCTGGGCAGCACAGAGTGACAGAGCTTGGAGACCTGGGACCAGAGAGTAACTAAAGTGTTCAGGGCAGCAATAACGTGCGCTTGGCTCTCCTGGTGGAACAGGAAAAGAGCTCTAAGGCTACGGTGGCTTTAGGGAGTGTAAAAGGGGAGTGTAAGATGGGCAGAGAGGAAACAAGGACTGCCCTTTTGCCGGAGGCGCTGTTGCTGTGGACCTACCAGGGCCAGCATCAACCCACTGCTCAGAGAAACAGCCACAGTCTTCCTGAGACCTGAACACCCAAGCCCCGAATTTCAGAAGATAGGATGGTGGCCTTGAAGACACCAGCTTTTGTTTCAGAAACTAAGCATTCAAAAGAAATTGTGCTTTTTGTATAAGTAAAAAGAGGGAAGATGGGATTTCCAAGACTGGGAAGATGCCTCGGGCAGCACAGGCAAATGAGTCTGGGGAATCTATGCCCCAACCAACACCCATGTCTGGGGTGCAGCGAAGCCTCTGAAGAGTATGGGAATCAATCCTTCGGGGCTGCATGGCAGCTAGAAATCACATTCTGCTGCTTCTGAGCCCAGCTTGTGGCAAACACTCCCTCTGGCCAATGATGCGGTGTGAGACGCATTTCCGACCCCAGTGCCCTACAGGTGACAGGAGAATCACGCAGCAGAGAGAAAACAGCAGCGACAATTACAATTGTCAGCCCCACAGGCCTAGAAGCAGCTTTTGCCTATTTCCCTGGACTTGTTAGCCCCAGGATCCTTGTCTGATCTAACTGAAGGGAAGGGAGCCCCAAGAATGGCCAGTATTGTGTTTCTGGTTAACCCTGTTAGTAAGAGGAGTAGACGCTAGGAGCCAGGTGTAATTTGATTTAGAAAAATAAAGAAATGTGATGCTTCTTGCACCTGAATGTGGAGGAGCGATTCATAACTTACACCATCCACTTATTAATTCCTCTGTCCACATGTAAACGATTTTAGGTCACCTTGACTTTGCTGCTGAAAGCTGCATTCTCCTTATCGTTCAACATCCAGAATATTCGAGGCACTTTGCAAGAACCAAAGTTTATATAAATATTATGTCTTAAGTTCTTATCAAAAATCAATTTTCCAGTATTTATGTTTTAGATTTCTTGCACCTTTTGCTGGTGGGGCAGGGAGAGGTGGGGTGAGTTCTTAGCCAGAAAATTTTTAAAGTGGCTCCCAAGAGAGTGAGGAGCTGAAAAGCAAAGAAAGCAAACCTTGAATGTGTTTGCAGCAGCCTGAAGCAATTTAAGCAAAGTAGGGTTAGAGGGCTTGCCAAAGATATAGGCATGGAAATTATTTCCCTTTTTAATGCAGATAGATGAAAATAAGAAAATTGTCCTAAGGGGTAATTCACCCAAATGGAAAAGTCTCTTTAGCATTCCCACCAATTGTACATTTAAGTTCTTTCTAGTAAATATAAATATAATAATATATACATATATCCATACATATATCCACATATTTAGTAGAAAAAAATTTAAATGCATAATAGATAGGAATGCTAAGATATAGATATAGATATATGAAATTCAAAAGAAATTTTTACAAAATAAACATAAAAACCTGTCTTTTCTCCTGTTTTTCAGCCCTCCACTGATCTGCCCCAGAGGAGGTCTGTAACATATATCCTAAGCGCATGTAAATATACACATGCTAAATACATTTTCATGCAAATGGCACCTGAGTGCCCATACCCTTGTACACTCGCTTTTTAAATTAGCACTTTTCTTGTTAGAATGAACCATAATTCACCTCTATTGATGTTTAAGAAAATGCGTCCAATAGTCTGCTATTAGGAGCCATGCCGAAAAACTGGGTGATGTATTTCAAAGGCTCTTTTACATTAGTGAGGTCAGAATTTGCCAAAGGCGTAGGAAATATATCTAAGGCGCATTTTTCTGGGTTTAGTCGGCTCATGGAAGAAAATCTGAGAGAAGTGTTCAGGATTCCCCTGGCCTTTCCAAGGTTCATACCCTTTGCTCTGTGCTGTCAGGACACATTGGTTCCTCCAAGACTCTCTCGGGAGGGGGTCCTGGTTAGTGATGGCTTCATTAATGGAGGAAAGATGCTTCGTCCTCAAGAAGAATCCCTTTCCTTTTCACAAATGGCTTAGAAAAAATAAAATAAAATCGAAGAAATGGAAAACATATATCAAGATGAGGCTAAATTCAGAATAACTTCAGATCCTGAACAGGGAATCATAGTTCAACATGCTGAGAGCCAGGACCACCAACGTGGCCAGAAATCTGAGTGAGTGTCAGAGAGGAGGAGTGAACTTTCGTAACACGCTGAACTATAGAAAATTCTCAGGACATTTCCTTTCCCAATAAAACTTCACATAACAAAGCTGTTTTTGACAGGGTTGAAGTTTCTATGGAAGTGATATGGAAGCCCTTGCCTTGCAGGTGCAGGAGGTCCCCAAGATAAGTCCAATGGGGTTGTCAAGAGCATTTCACTTGTGACTCAAGGTTGACGTAGCTGGAGGACAAGAGAGAAAACTGGAGAAAGCCTTGCCCTGAGAATACCCCCATGAACAAGGGAATCCACCCAAGCCCCATTCTCTCTTTCAGGACAAGGTCATAAGGATACAATGGGTTACAGAGAGGGAAGAAACAATGGAAAGGCACTTCATAGTAATTACCTCATTTAATTCCTGCAGAAGGGGAGGGAGAGGACATTGTTTCCATTATATTAACCACATTCCAGAAAAATTGTAAAAAAAGGGAAAGAGAGGAAAAAAAATCACCCCTAATCCCATAATTGAAACAAAGCTATTGTTACCATTTTGGCATTATTTTCCATCCTGACATTTTAACATATTTGTTATTATTTTCACATAATTAGAGTCAAAGTGGCACAACTTTATAGCCTCCTTCTTAATTTTTCACTAACCATTACAGCATTATAATCATTATAGCACATACATTTCCTGTGTTGTCAAAATTCTTCAAAATCATCACCTTCCTAAATATTAACCAACCATCTAGATATTGTCAAATACTGTCAATTTGGACATTTCTTATTGTGGGACACTTGCATTGCTCTTGGGGTCTTATTTCTGCATTATTTTAAATAATACTATAATTTCAGATTGTTTTAGATAAATCCACCCCCGGGGGGGTGAGCAGGGGAGAGGAAAAGGGAAGGCGAGAGGAAGTAGGTAGTCAACCTTTCTGAGATGCCCTCAGGAACTTGGAGCCAAGATTTCCTCTGAGAGTTCTATTATAATAACTGGCCCATAATCAGTGAGTTCAGAAATCTGAGATGTTACCCTGAAGGGATGGAGGGGCAGGGAAGAATGAAGCAGTATTAACGGCATCGATGTAGCTAAAGTATATGACAATCAGAAGTAGCAGTGAGCTGGCTAGGGAAGCCCAGAAAAAGCAACCATACAAATAAGGGATGGGGCTGGATGGTCCTGGTTTATTCCCATCATCTCAGCATTATTATTAATACCACCCGCTAACCTCCGTTTTGCTCTCAAACTGTATTGTTTCAGAAAATAAACTACATGGTCAGCTTTCTATAGATGATTTGACAAGGTCAGGCCTGCCTCTTCTAGGGGACCAGACGGATGAACCCTCATCTGCACAAAAAGTTTGGGATGAGGGCACCTGGGTGACTCAGTTGGTTAAGCATCCAACTCTTCATTTCGGCTCAGGTCATGATCTCATAGTTCGTGAGTTCGCTCTGCACTGGCAGCATGGAGCCTGCTTGAGATTCTCTCTCTCTCTCTCTCTCTCTCTCTCTCTCTCTCTCTCTCTCAAAAAAAAAAAAAAGTTTGGGATGGACCCTTTTCCCTCTCCAGGGTTGGAAAGGGGCAAGGGAAGTCTAAAAGAAAGGTGATGGTCAACGGTTCCTCCACAGCCTGGATGCTCCCCGAAGCATGGGCCTCAGAAGGCAAGGCTGGAAAGAGCTGAAAGCATTGGGCCTTGTACCACCTACAGGAGCTGGTGGGAGGAATTCTGAAGCCACACCAAGCTAGCCAGAGTAGGGATACCCAGAGCACCCCCTTGCTGGCCTGGAACCAAAGTTGCCTTGCGGTTATGGCACCCGTGAGCTGAAAGATCTGATCCTTCCACCTGGAGAGACAAGAGGGCTCACCAAATGGTTTCCTTGGCTTCTTGAATGATCCAAAAATTCAAAGAGTGAGGCAACATTGCAATAGCAATGCTCAGGCAGTGCTCAGGCAGGCTTGCAAAGCAGTGTGATGCCATCTGATTGGGTGTTGCTGTTCTTAACTTCCAGATGGTCCAGCAGGATGCAGATTAGACACTAGGCCAGGGTCCCGCCTCTCCTTGCTCTGACTCCACACTCATCATGTAGTGTCCTGAGGGATAAGGACAGCCTTCACAGATCTTTGTCCCCCAATAAATTCATAAATTGTCACTAAATCATATACACTGGTTTTATGAGTTTGTACAGCACAAATCAACATTCAGGGGGTTGATAAACCCTAGTAAAAATTTTTTTAAAAATTTTGGGAGGGTGTCAGAGCCCACAGGATGAAGGGCAAATCCTTTTTCCAAATATTTGATGAGGCTGTCCCTTCCATCTGTCTCTGGTTGTTCTGTATTTTAACTTTTATATTAACTTGAACTTTACTTTGTGTTTTAAGACTGATTACTTCTTCTCCCTAATTTCTAACAGATTATTCCCATGTGATTTGTGGAATAACACATTTATTTTATACTTATTCATGTTACTTTATATACCAGATAGCCATTCATTCATATACATATCAATATATCTATATCTCTATTTATGTATCAAGATCTATGAATTATTTTTCTGTTCCATTGATTTGTCTACTCATGAACAAAAAATAAATTGTTTTGAAAGCTGTATCTTTATAACAGAGTTTAACAATTATAAAGCTAAATTAGTTTGGGGGCACCTGGGTAGCTCAGTCCGTTGAGCGTCCAACTTCAGCTCAGGTCATGATCTCACAGTTTGTGAGTTCAAGGCCCACGTCAGGCTCTCTGCTATCAGTGCAGAGCTCACTTCAGATCCTCTAATCCCCTCTCTCTGCTCCTCCCCTACTCACCCTCTTTCTCTTTCTCAAAACTAAATGAACATTTTTTTTAAACGAAATTATTTTTTTTTTAATTTTTTTTTCAACGTTTTTTATTTATTTTTGGGACAGAGAGAGACAGAGCATGAACGGGGGAGGGGCAGAGAGAGAGGGAGACACAGAATCGGAGACAGGCTCCAGGCTCTGAGCCATCAGCCCAGAGCCCGACGCGGGGCTCGAACTCACGGACCGCGAGATCGTGACCTGGCTGAAGTCGGACGCTCAACCGACTGCGCCACCCAGGCGCCCCTATTTTTATTTTTTATTCAAAGATTTATTTTAAACATTCACATTAGCAGTCTCAAAATTTCTTCTGTTTCTGAAATAGCCCTGAGGATAATTAAAATGACTCACATTAAATTTGTGCCTTACTTTGGGAACAATTAATATTTTCACAATGGTCATTTGCTTATCTGGGAACATAGTATTTGTCCAAATGTATATATAATCTTATGTGTACATTTTATACGTCTGTAAAGACTTGTCATTTTTCTTCATTGTGATCACATCGGTTTTCCCGAAAAATACTTCTAGGTGTTTTATGGTATTTATTGTCAGTCTTCATGTATTTTTCTCATTAAATCTTATTGCTGGAGAGGTATGTATTTTAACCACACATCACACATATGATGAAATCAGGGCTGGGGGAGGTTAATAAATTGTTCAGGATATATTAAGCAATCAAGTGGGAAAGCAAGAATACAAAGCAGTTGAGAATGATCTCCGACTTCCAAACGAGCTGTTACCATTATTCTATGCTGTTTCCATGGCTCTTGGCAATGGTTTCTTCTAAGCATGCAGGCATTGGGAACCTGGGACCTGGTCCCTTCACCGCATCCCCTCCACACGTGACGGCCCACGGGGACCTCCAGTCCCCCATGTCTTTATCTGGACGGCATTGCCTCTCCACTTGTTCACATTCTCTCCAACCCTTGCCAAAATTCCCTCCTTTTCTGAGTAAGTTTGCCACGGCCTTCCTCCGTAGGTGATATTTACTCCTATTTTCCTTGTGCTATTAGCAAGCAGGCCACTGGATACGTCAGGATCAACTCAGAAAGCAAGACCAGGGGTGCCTGTTAAGTGTCCTACTTTAGCTAAGGTCATGATCTCACAGCTGGTGGGTTCGAGCCCCGTGTCAGTCTCTGTGCTGACAGCTCAGAGCCTGGAGCCGGCTTTGGATTCTGTGTGTGTCTCTCTCTCTGCCCCTCCCCTGCTCACACTCTGTCTCTCTCTTTCTCTCTCTCAAAAATAAATCAACATTAACTTTTTTTTTTAATTTTAGAAAAAAGAAAGCAAGACCAGATCACAAGACATCTGAGGGACAGGGCTGCTGCCTGCCCATCAGGACACACCCCATACGTGCTGAGGGGCAGCCAGGACTCTGGAGGGACCAAGGTGCCCAGGAGCTGATATTCTGACGCTGGCCGTGGCAGCGGCACTGAGACCTGAGCCTTCCCTGAAGGTGAGCCGTCCAGCTTGCACCTTATTTTATATCCACCAGGCCAGGTGCTTTTCATGAAGAAAATCTGGCATATGGAATAAAGTGTGAACTGCCCCCAAGGAGGGTAGCATTTTCCTCAGTCTCATGTTTCATGGCTGTGATCAGTGTTCTTAAATCAGTGCTAGATCTGAACCAAATCCCAACTGGTGTTCCTGTTCAACCACAGATGTTCACTCCCTTGTTCCTATGAGCCAGATTGGCACATCCTAATTATTCTACACTTACGAAACTCTTCTAGTTTGGGGAGATGGTTTCCTCTTGGTTTCTCAGTTACTACTCATGATTCTCTGCAATATCCTATCGTAACTCAGATGAATTAATTGAAGCCCTGAGAAGTGATGGGGTTGGCCACGGATAACACGGAAATGCAGGGAACACAGGTATTATAAGCCACCACCTCCGGTGCATCAGGGGTACAGTTCAGCTGCCAGAGGCTTGTCTGTTTTGTGATTTGGGTCTGAATCACCGTTAGTATTAGGGACTAGGCACTACCTCAGTTCAGTCTTGCTGCCTATGTGAAGGCCCTAACTGTCACATTAGAGACAGTGGTCATTTGGAAAAATATACCAGTCAGGTCTCTGCCCACAAAGGGCCTGAGACCATGTTGGAGAGACAGCTGCACATGAAGTGTGACCCGAAGGTGGTGTGAGGGGTCACAACCAACAATAAGAGGCCTCAGAAATCAGAGAACAGAGCAGTCATCAGAAGCAAAGGGCAGATAAGGCCCGATTCCATGAGGCTTAGTAGGAAAGGTATGCTTTACATGGGAGGGGAGGGGAGGACTCAGGTGAGGACCACAGCCCTGGTAAAGTCAAGAGGGAGTACTATCTTTTCTTAGGAAGAATCAGAGCGACTGAGCAAGCCAAAATGTAAGTTACCAAAAGATGAGCCTTCTCATTTACTGTTTCCACCACTGTCTTTGTAACCCTTCTCAACGTTTCCCCCAGGCAAGACCTGCCACTGAGTTCTCAGAAAAGGGAGTAGGCGCTTGGACGCCCTCAGCATAAAGGACTCTATAAATACAAGTGATAGGAAACTCTCAGTCCATGTAAAGATGTTTTTCAAAAGGCCAAAGCACAAAAGGATAAATAACAAAAGCACCAATACTGTAAGGTCCAGGCATTATTTTTAGACCATTCCTCATGGTTCAAAACAGACGTGCAAGACTAGAGAGGTGATGCTGGCTACCAGTCATGTTCCATTTTGGCCCTCACCCCCAGGAAGTGCTGAATCCTTGTTTTGTTAAAAACATCCCAGAATGGATTTTGTTGTCAACTGCTCTTGATCTCTCAAAATTTCCTGCATTTGCTGCTGACCGGCCTTCCTGGCCTTGATAGAAGTCCAGACAAAATTATTAGCCTATGAGCTGTGGCTTTGTAATCAGCAGCTTCAGCCACCCTGGCAGCTACTGCTGGATGGAGCGCCAGGCAGCCCGGGGAAGCAGGAAGTCAGGCTGCTGAGCCAAGCCTGAGCTGGGACTGTCAAGCAGCCTTGGAACGATCCTTGCCTCTCGGTCTCTGCATTCCCGCTCCCGCTTAAGACAGTGGGTGGCATTCTACTGTCAGAAACCTGTAGAGAGACCCACAAACACAAAGCGAAGTTGCATCACGTGGTATTAGAAATACTACTAAATGTTTCACGGGGCGCGTGGGTGGCTCAGTCGGTTAAGCGAAGGACTTCGGCTCAGGTCATGATCTCGCGGTTTGTGAGCTCGAGCCCCGCGTCCGGCTCTGTGCTGACAGTTCGGAGCCTGGAGCCTGTTTCGGATTCTGTGTCTCCCGCTCTGCCCCTCCTCCACTCTCACTCTGTCTATCTCAAAAATAAATAAAAACATTTAAAACTTGTTTTCAATAAATAAATAAATAATAAATGTTTCATGCGTGGGGTTCAGTTTGGCGGGAATGTGTAAACACGGACTTTTACGTCCTTTGCACCACGCAGGCCCCTAGACGTGAAATGAAGGGCCTTTCCAAATGCAGAAGAAACAGCTCCCTGTAATTGAATTCCTTGGTTTTTTATTTCTGCGATCGTCTAAGCGGAGTCCTCCTAGCCGCTTTAAAGAGTTTCATGATGAGTGGTTCTCCCGGGAGGAGGGCATCTTATCTCTGAATCCTCAGCATCTGAGCGAGGCCAGTAAATGATTGATATCTGTGGACTGGTGGGGGCAAAGGAGGGCGGGGGAGGGTAGGCAAAGAGGCTAGAAGACACAGAGAACTTCATTCGCCCAACTCCCAATTCTTCTGTCTCCAGTGTCCAGCAGCTTCCGGGTCATGGCTGAATGCCACCTGAAGCTAATGTGTCAGAGTGACAGTCACCACCAGCACATCCTATCCTTCTGGTCAGTCACAGTGGCCTTCTGATGGCTGAGACTTAAAACTGGAGGGACCACAACTGAGCAAAGACTTGGAAATTGCATGTAATAACCCAAATTGTTTATGCCATCTTTGTGTTTTCTTAAAAATACACTCCTTAGTTCCCAACAAATAACTGTTAGGAATAAATCGTGATATATAGTTCTATCATTAATCCTGAAACTGACTAAGCTTCAGAGCAAGGAGACTCATCTTTCTCTCTCCTCAGCTCCCTGAACATGTCTTCAACTGTCCTACATAGTAACTATAAAATATGACTTTTTAACAGTCGAGGGCACGGAGGGAAAAGAGAAGGTTCCATTCTTTACCTTCCATTTCAATTTGTCAGAAGGTTGCTAGTGGGGGTAGGGAGAGAAAATTGGAGCCTGAGCCACATGCTTCACAGGAAATTGTATCAACTCAAATTTCTTTGCAAGCTGCATAGGTATTGGATCTAAGAAAGTGAAATACACACGCTTAGTTCGTCAAGTTTATTTCATAATTTAACTATAATTGCTGAAATAAAAGACAAGAGGAATGTCAATTTTCATGAAAGGCAGACATAAATACACCCTTATCAAAGCTCATGACTTTCATTAAGCTTAAATATGTGTGGTGTAGACTCCCGTGAGAGACCACACCGTAACATTTGTAACAACTGCTTATAGCACTTCTAACAACTAGTTGTGCAATTATCCACAAGGAGCGTTAGATGTGACTTCTGACCAGAACACAACAGAAGCTGCCTCCAACTTGTGAAAATCAGAGTTAATGAAACTCACCCTTAAGTTAGACAAGAAGTAATCTAATTAGAATGCCCTTGAACAGCACTATTTATAAAACTCTTTTATTTTAGCTTAATCTCCCAGTGGCGATTACAGCTAAGAAAAAAATGAACAGGCTAATTTTCATTTCATGGAGAGAAACACAGTTTTAGAGCACATTTTACTTAAGGTTATCAAATTATTTTACTATTCTGAAAACCTTCCCCAATGTTAAGAATTATCAAAGGAACAAGTGTTTTTGCCACTACTTCGCAGAGGGAGAAACTGAGTCACAGAGAAACCAGGGCTTAAATAAGTTTACCCTGTATTCATTTTAAAGAATCAAGGTTGGGGCACCTGGGTGGCTCAGTCGGTTGAGCATCCAACTTCGGCTCGGGTCATGATCTCACGGTCCGTGAGTTCGAGCCCCCCCGTCGGGCTCTGTGCTGACAGCTCAGAGCCTGGAGCTTGCTTCGGATTCTGTGTCTCCCTCTCTCTCTGCCCCCCCCCCCCCCCCCCTGCTCATGCTCTGTCTCTCTCTCTCTCTGTCAAAAATAAATAAACATTAAAAAAAAAAAAAAAGAATCAAGGTTACAGTTCAGAATTCCCAAGAACTCAAGCTCAAGGGTACTGGAACCTCAAGAATTCTGACTTCTAAGGTATACATACGCTATACATAGTTTTGGAAAATTTGCCCATGCCCGAACCTCTCCCTAAGTAGAAGCTGAACCAGCAAAGGCTCTGGCTTTCTCTGCCTTCCACTGTCATTCCTGTTCACTCTGACACTAGAACTCACAGGTATCAAACATGAACAGGGCTCGTGATTTACACAAAATTTCAGGATTTGCCTATGTTTTGACATAAATCCAAAATCTGAAAATTATCATTTCAAATAATTGGACTTTTTTGGGCTCACACGAGCAGTTTCCTAATCTGAAGACACTTCCTGGATCATAATGGGATGACAGGTTTGTCAACTCAACAGTTTTAATCAACTACTGGCTCATTTGATCATCTGTTTCACAACAGCTTTCCAAAGACTTAATAAACTTTAACCAAATGTAATACCCTTATCTCTAAAGGCCAAATCTTAAAAACAAGACCAAAAAAATTAGTAATTGCTTTGAAAAACACAAAGCAACGTCCCTATTGGGCATTATTTGTAATTTAATGAAATCTAGCACATGGAAGAACTCTCTGTGACACACGCTGTCCTCCATGAGGTCTGCAATTCACGCTGGCCATGGTGGTGTGCCAGCCACTGATCGTGCGGTGACAATAATACCACTCTGCCACAGGCTTCATAAAACAAGCCTTAAACTCTCTTCCTCATGCATTTATCAATGGCTACAGGTAGATGTAAACAATGTACAGAGCCACGTCACATTGAAACATTAAAGGAGAAGGACCTTTAAGGTTGTAAGTCCAAATTCCCACCTAGAATAGAAACCTTCCCACTGCCCGCCCCCTCCCCTGACACTGAAGCTCCCTGTGGCGGAGCCCCCTAAAGTTGAGCACTTCCTGTGGGCAGCGAACAGAAGGGAATGGGAACAAATCCGCGTTGAGCTCCTTGGACAGCGTGTGCCCTGTACGTGTTGTGGTCACTCTGCTGCGATTCTACAGGGAAATCTGATTGTCTCCATTTCACCGAGATTCACGGAGGGAGCAAGATTGAGTGAGTTTGCCTGTGTCATTCGCCTTTTGAGTGAAAGGGCTGAGGTGGAATCCACGTCTGACAGACACCAAGTCCCATGGTCTTTCTATTGTACTGCTTCTCAAATGGAAAGACGTAAAATTGAAATATGCTTGCATCAAGTGTCCACCATCGGCTCTTCATTGCCTTTCTGAGTCTAATCCACACTGTATATAACCCACACATCTAATCCATATTGTTTATAGAAATAAATCTTCCATGGGCCCCCTTTCCTTCATCTACGATGTCTCCCGGGTCAAACACAATATCTGGAACTGCAATTGCTTTTTCGTAACAAGCCTCTCCCTCTGCCCGCCAACAGATCATTCTTCCCCCAGTACCCAAATAAAATCCTTCACTCCCTACTTAGCACTTCCTGGTGGCTTCCCCTGTCCTCTGAAAACAATCCGAATTCCTTAGTGTGGTTACAGTTCTCTCCATTGAAGCACTTAGGTGATCCTACCCACTCACACTTTATATCTGATGATTCAGATATGAAGGGGTACCTCACTTACTGTGCCCCACGCCCTTTATAGTCCTCAACTGCGCCAACCTAATCCCTGCCCTGTTCATTTTTCCCTGCCTCATGTCTCCTTGTAGCTGATTCTTCATGCCATTCAGTTCTCATCAGAAATGTTCTCATAGAGGCATTGCTAGTCTGGAACCCAGATCTGTGATTGTCTATCACATTGTCTTTTTTCTTTATTATTCTTATCACCCTCCAATATTACCATACTTTCCTCTTGTTTATATTTCCCACCACCTCCCTTCAATTACATGTCAGCGCCAACAGGGCCTTGTCTGCCTGGATCATAGCGCTGGATCTGAACTAGGCCTGGAAAAAGTAGATGCAAATATCATCCACTGAATTTCTTGAAGGGTGTTGAAACCAAATTCCTCCCCTCTGCATCCTCTCTTTTCTGGGTAAAATGCACCCAGTGTGCTGGCTATCTTTGACATCACTTCTAGACCCCTGCCACCCTGCACCAGGGTCTCTCCAACACTGCCGAGTCCAGATTTGAGCACAGCCCTGCACTTCCGTGTAATGGATTCTGTGGCTTCAGGGAGAACCTTAGACATGCGAAGAGGACCCAAGGTTAGCAAAAGTAGGTTCGTCTGGCAGAACGCCTCAATGCGGTTCAGTTCAGGCAGCTGCAGGTCTCTGCCTTTGCCCTTGCCATTCACTCTAGCACATCGCTGAGGGCAGTAGGGCAGGGGCTCCTGGATGGTGGGAGCTCAGCTGCTCTAGGCAGACCCTCCTCTCCCAGCCCCTTCCAATAGTGTCCAGGCCTCCAAGCATGGCTTCATTGTTGAAGACAAGACTATGGGCTCCAACAAAAACACCCATGCCTGAGGGCTGGCAACCAAAAGTTTGTCTCCTCCAGGAATGTCCTCTTCAGAGGGAAGGCCTGGGTGAAACAAAGCACGCTAAGCTCCCTAGTAGCAGAAGTCACCAGCTCTCTAGATGCTTCCCATAATCCTCTCTCAGGCATCCACTACCCATTTTTGTCTTTCAAATCAGGAGATGAGCTCATTTCATAGCTGAAGCAATGCAATAGCAAAGCCAAGATGATTTGATATCCAGCTGATTTGAACTCCATGTAATTTGTCAATCGAGAAATCTGCATCCACAATAAGATTGGTGAATTTAATTTTACTGTCTCAACAACCAGGTGCTATAAATGCCTCCCAAACTTTATGAATTCTACTACTTAAGAACTGTAAAGGGCCATAAGATCTCAGAACCTAACTTACCATGAGGGAACTCATAGGTGAGTTCCAATGGAAAAGACATGACAACCCTGGGAGCACTGAGTGCTGGGTCCGGGCCATGTTCTGCCTCTAACCCCCATGTGGTTCTGTTCTGGTCCCGTACATCTATCTCTGCATCCATGGCCATGCATATTTCTACTCAACTGCTCTCAAGGTTTGTTTCAGACCTGGGATCTTGCCATCAGGATTTGTAGTTATAATCGGCTCCATTTCTACCTCCCGAATGAGGTGGTCTTTGACAACCTTGTCTAAATTAGTTCCCCATCTTACTCTCCATCACTGCATCCTATTTGTTTCCATCAGGCACTTGTCCCAACCTGCATGACGCATTTGCTTCAAATTTACCTTCTCTGCCTCCCACACGACACTCTCAGCTCCAAGATGAGAGGGATCCTGGTGTCCTCCTTCACTGTTATAACCCTAGGACCCAGTACAGTAAGCTTGGCACAAAGTACATACTCAATATTTGGTGAATTATTTAATTATAGTATCAACCTCTGATTGAAGTATTTGGGGCATAGGGCATTACTTCCTCACAAGGCTGGGAGCATTCCATGTGAGCCTCTAGAATTACTGAAACTTCCAGATTGAGTCCAAATCTAGTTCACTGTAGTATCTAGCTCTTGGTCCCAGTTCTAACCCTCTTCTATTCTTGTTAGCAATTGTTCAAACAGAAGAAGCATAAAGCATCTTTGGAGTCCCGTCGTAGGATCATTCTCACTGGTAGCCTGGAAAATAAGAAATGACAACACCTAGCAGTATCTGTCTAAACCGTAACACTCTCCCAGGGGAGAGGACAGAATTGAAATGGAGATAGAGCTCTGTCTCCCAAGGCTGTGAATGTAGAAAGAGTAGAGCTGAGAAGTAGGTTGTCCTTGCTGCCTTTCCTATACTCCCACCACTGTCCTGGGGAAAATAAGCTTTAAGATAAAGTTCCAGTGGAAAGCTGGCATCGCTTGGGTTTCCCCAGAGCTTCCCTTGCCAGTGCATCCTATACCTCTGGGCAGCCTGAACAGACCAGGAACCTCCCAGAAAGAAGGACTATCCTGGGCAAGAACCAGTGTTTTATGTATTAGCATGTTTGGTTTACTTATTCAAGACATGTTAAAGCCACATTCCACAATCTTATCCTCCTGGCCTGTCATTTATGGAAACCACAGTGTCCCTACAGCATCTGTCTATAAAGATATGGGGCTGTGTAAGAAGGGCGTCACCTATGAGCAACCCCTCCTGCTTAACAAACCAAGGACCAAGCGTCCACACTGCCTTACAGTACAACCCTCCACAGCACTGAGGGACCATGGGTGTTCTTCTCCTCCTACTTGGTCAACCTTGAACCTCTCCTCTCAATTCTGAGGCCGGTAAAGGAAGGGAGTCCACTTCAATGGGAATGCTGAAGGCGTGGCCCTTAGGGAAGTCAGAGGAGGTCAGCCGAGTGCACACGGCAGCAAGTCTCCAGTGGGGCCATCGGGCAATTGGGAGGCTCCAGGCTGTACTGGCTGAGTCCTCATCCTCTGTGACCATGAAGCACGTTTGCCTCACATGGCAAGCCCCGCTTCTTTTGTTCTCTTAGATCTCCACTGGGGCTGGGCTTTGGGGAATGAAAATGCACAATGACAGCTTTCAAAGTCCCGAAGATTGTTTCTGTCAACAGTAGCTCTCTGTGCGAGCTGTGCTCCCTGGCCACATCTTCACGAGGTCTTTCAGATACAGACATAGGTAAGTGGTAATCCTCCAGTAAAAGGGCCATGGGAACAAAATGAGTATGGCTAAAACTCATCACCATCCACCACCCTGTCTTTGAAGTGGTCTGTGTTCTCATTCCTGTGACAAGTCCCTATGGAAGTTTGTCCATTTGCACAAGCCACCCTCCTCCTGTCATGTGTGGGGCAGGGGCAGACAAGAATGGCGCTATGTGCAAGCAAAATCCAACTTTTACCAAATCCCTCATTTCCACACAATGGAATCTTCCCCTGGAATGCCTATGGGTAGACGATGGTTATGATTCCCAATATCTGATTCTCGATCTAAAAATGTAAGGTTGGCCGTCTATTGCAGCCCTTCCAAGAAAGCAAAGATGGCATCTAAAACTAAGATCAAAATGACAGCAGGCACATGGGCCAAGGGTTATCACCAGCCATGACTGCATACTGGAAACCTGGAAAGGTGTAGCAGTACCATGAACCGGGACCCACCCTAGACCAATGAAAACAGAATATCCCTAGGAGGCGAGTCAGATATCTTTATTGGTTTTGAACTCTGCTGCTGATTTTAATAGGCAGCCAGGGTTGAAAACACTTGGCAGGCCTCAAAGAGACATTTTGACTCACGTCTATTGCTCGTCCCACCAGCCTGGTTGCAATTCTATCCACATAGGTTGTGTTTCTGTCCCACGGACATGTCGCAGGACTCCATATTATCTAGTCAGTGGTCCTCGGACTTTGCCCTGGTCTAAGTCACCTGGGAGGATCATAAGAGCCCCAGAGCCCCAGGATCCTCGGAGAAGGCTGGGGTGTGAGCCCGGGAGCAAATGCAACTATTCCCATTCACATCAGTGATCATCAGGACAGTGCTTATTGCCTATAAAATAATAATATTAGTTATGACCAATTGTCCCTCCTCTGGATCCAAGCCAAGCTGAAGGCCCCTCCTTAACCTCCTATTTCCCCACATACCAGAATCCATTCTGGAGAACTGTCCCTAAGCAGAAATTGGTGTCCTTGCTCACCACAGACCTGGGAGAGTCTTCTATCCTCTCCATCTACCATCCCAGGAACACTGTCATACTATACCCTGCCTGATTCGGGGCCAGAGGTCTGTGCCCCCGCATGCTCAAGAAATGTTGGGTCTCTAGCACCTCTGTCAATGAAACAAACAAAATAGCGTGAGTGCATGTGGTCAAACAGGAAAGCCCCGAAGAGCCCCACTTTCCCAACCCCACGTGTTGTCACTTCCCCACCAGGGTCACCACCCAGTCCCTGCCATCAATGAGGAGAGGGGCTCACAGGCAGAGCTTCCTCCTGGGAAAGCAAGTTTTAGTTCACAGCTTGCCGAGGGCTCTGAGACTGCTAAGGTCCAGGGAGAGGCACAAGCCTGGCTGGTTAGCTGGAGAAGGGGAGGGGGACTGGAGTCTTTGGCCAGCCTGCCCGAAGGCATCTTGTTCAGCTGCAGTTTCCCTGACTGAATGAACCGAGAACAGGGAGGATGTGCTAGGGAGCGCCCACCCCTCAGCCTGCCTCAAATTCAGTGAGTGACCCTCCCAGCCCTAGACATATAACAATCCCTCATTCCAGCCTGAATCCCAGGATGGAGGCAAGGGCGGGGGGACAGGTGTGAGCACGACTCCATGTCAGGGACCACCCTCCATGTGGACCTCATTCGCCCATCTGCCCTATCCATTCTCTGCCACCACCCTTGGCCTGCCTCTCCTCCTCTCTGCTGAATTCCCACCTCTGCCCCCTTCTTCTGCATCGTCCCTGCATGTAGATGCAGTTCCTGTCTTTTATCTCTAGGACTTAAGCCACTCTCCAAGTGACGTTTATTTCTCTGTTTGGCTGTACACATTTTTGAACTGCCCTAGAAAATTTCTCCCCTAGCAACACCAAGCCACCATGTGGCTATTGGCAGGGCCATTCCCACCTTCCCAGAGTTCTCTGCAGCCAAGATCCCGGTACTCTGGGGGCCCAGGGCAAGAAGGTTTGTAGGATGGAGAGGGAAAGAGGACTACTCTCTGGCTACCTTGAGGACTCATTTGTAGAGAGGTGCTGGGTCAGCACCTACAAGATAGAGTTTAAAATAAGAAGCAAGTTAAAGCCAGGTTTTTGGAAATGGAACTCAAATCCCAAAATCTTGGCTCACAGAGCAGTGGTTTTCAAACCTTTCCATGTATAAGAATCACCTGCAAGAGATGAAAATGCAGATTTGGAGACCCCTGCCCCAGAGATTCTGCCTTGGCATAGGGAGCTGAGGAAGCTGCATTTCAGCAAGTCCTGCAGGCCCATGGACACAGGTGTTCCAAGAAAAGACCCGGAAGATACAATTATAAAGCACAAGGGGATCCAGGGACGGCCTGAAGACAGATGGCCAGAGCCAAAGCGCAGCAAAGGAATCTGAGGGAAGCTGAAGTCAGAGCTGGCACAAAGGAGAGAAGCAAGGAGTCTGTGGTTTCAGCTCCCAGAGCATAACATCCTTCTATTCTGAGAGCCACCAGTTTCTTAGTCCAGCCCTTGTACAACACTTGAAACATGAGCAGGTCGTAGGGAATCTCAGGGAATATGAAATCTTCCTCCTTAGAATAGACTCCTAATTTATAGAGCTGCAAGTCCACTCGAGAGCAAAGGGCTGGATTTATTGCTGGTAAAATATGAAGGATGTAACACGATAGCTCTTCAAATCTCCTGATAAATTTTCTTGGGCCAGGCGGTAATTGCCTCCAGAGGTGAGGCCCTGACAGGTCAGGGGAGAAATTCTCTCAGCGAGGGGAGGATCTGAGCAGGGCCAGAGAGCAGAACAGAATGAGCCCTGCAGGAAGAAGACGGACATGGGTGGGTCCACCCAAGGTGCAGGGATTGGAAAATAAGGAAGCCACGGGGACAGACAGACAGAAGGTGATGGGCAGGGTAGAAAGGAGCCAGGAACTTGCTCACTACAAATGCAGGAACCCTGATCGCATTCCGGATGGCACTGAAATGGCTCTCGAGGATGCCCGTGTTCACACAAGGCTTCCTCCGGGTAAAACCGGCACAATCAGGGGCCACAGGGTGACTCACTCTCACCCCGCTCTGGCTTTTATGGGCTTTTCTCAGGCAGAAAACTGTAGCCAAATTAGGACACTCCAAGGACCTACAGGCACCAAGCCCTGCTGGCTTGGGACCCGGAGCCTCCAGATTTTCTACCCAACTTGTGATGATCCTTGAGTCATCCGAGTCTTGTGTTCTCCATCCATGAAGGATGTTTCTCAAAGCCACAGTGGCTTTTGCAGAGGGCTACTAAACAATGTTTATATGATGCCAAGCTGTTGTTGGGAAAAGAAAAATTTATTCTCTCAACTAGTGGTTAAGGACAATGAGGCACGATTCTTACAGCACTGAAAGACCTCTGTTCATCTAGCCATTATGTGGGAAGATGTAAAGTCGCAGCAGTAAGGGGAAAAGAGGGTGACCCCGTGCACCATGAGGCTATAGGTCTCTGCCCCTCCAAGACTCAGGTCTCTAAGGACCCACTCTGGGACTAAAGTCTGAAGGACACTGTGCATGAACAGGCCAGAGAAGGGGGAAGCTCAGGAAGCCAACCAAAGGAACATACAGTAGCCTAAAAAGCAGAGTGGCCAGGCCCAGAGCATGGGGGCATGGTGGAGAGCAGCCTTAGAGCCAGAGGCCTGACTGGAGGAGCTTTGGGTCCAGTTAGGGATTCTGCTTTTTGTTCTGAAAATAATAATGACAACAAAATAGTAATAATAATAATAATAATAATAAATAGAAGAAGGAGGAGGAGGAAGAGAAGGAGGAGAAAGAGGAGGATAAGAACGAGAACAAGAAGAACAAGAACAAGAAGAAAGAAAGAAAGAAAGAAAGAAAGAAAGAAAGAAAGAAAGAAAGAAAAGGAAGGAAGGAAGGAAGGAAGGAAGGAAGGAAGGAAGGAAGGAGAACAGAGAGTCACTGAAGGATTTAGGCAGGGATGTGGTACAATGGAGTCTTAAAAAGGATCCCACTGGCCACAGTGTCGGGAAAGGATTACAAGCAGCAGGAACAGACACGGAAAAGGTGTGGAGGCAATGTCAGTGATACAGGACAGAGATGCTGCTGCTGCTCCCACAGAGGCACTGTCTGTGAATCACGGTGGAGACACTTGACAATACATGGCAGGTGACATCAGCAGGGGGCAGACTGCATTTGGAGTTGTTGAGAGGACAATGTCTGTGATTTCCTAGCACAAGGGACACAGGAACAATGAGTGACTCAGGACTCTGGATTCAGATTCTCTTTAGATTGTGTCAAGACTAAGGTGCCATCTAAATAGAAGCTTCGAGAAGGCAGTTGGATATGTGTTTCTGGAGCTGAGAAGAAAGTTCTAGAAGATTTCAGTGCCATGTTTCAATGCTCACAGGAGCTCCCTGAAGTCATAGTGAAGAGTTAACAATGTCAAAAGCTGCTAAGAAGTTTAAAAAAAAAAAAAAAAGGAGTATTTCATGGGCTGCACTGGGAGACAGTGCTGAAAATGCTAAAAAAAAAAAAAAAAAAAAAAAAAAGACCAGTGACAAAATAGAGAGAGGCTGAGGGGGAGAAAAAAACAAAAAAAAAAAAAAAAAAAAAAAAAAGTCCAGTGACAGAATAGAGAGACACTTGGAGGCATGCAGAGAACAATAAGTGGGGCCAGCAAGGAAATGCTATGAGAAATATAATCCGAGCTATGTTTAGGGAAGATCATGGTTATAATTAGGTAACTTGAAATGAACAACAACAAAAAAAAAAGAGCTAGGAATTCCAACATCTGGGTAATACTACAGTCTTATAAGAAATAAGGAGGTCCAGGGGCAACTGGGTGACTCAGTCAGTTAAGTGTCCAACTTCAGCTCAGGTCATGATCACACAGTTTGCGGATTCGAGCCCCATGTAGGGCTCTGTGCTGACAGCTCACAGCCTGGAGCCTGCTTCAGATTCTGTGTCTCCCCCTCTCTCTGCCTCTCTCTCTCTCTCTCTCTCTCTCTCTCTCTCTCTTTCAAAAATACACACTAAAATTTTTTTTAGAAATAAGGAGGTCTAGAGTATGGCAGCAGTGGCTGTGGGGAATAAACAGTTGATGATCAGTCGTGGTCACCAACTTCATGGGAACCCAATTAAGGATGCCTGCCCAGATTTGGAAAGAGAGACTTAGCTGGACTCAGTGTGTACCCGGGCCGCTAGGTGATGAAGGCATCAGTACAACTAGGAGATTGACAGCAAGGAGAAGCAGATCCCCACTTTCCACATCAGGGGCAGCACGGCCAGGGATTCTATACTGAATGCTATAGCCTTGCTGCTGTTGTTTCAGATCCCAGTAGAATGTCACATGGAGATGCTCACCGGCTTGTGTGACTTGCAGACCTGGCAGGCAGGAGGACCCAGGGCAAGTGGGTATGGGGTTGTCAGCATGGACTGAAGGAGAAAAAGGTGAGGGGAGGTGTCAGGAAGGGGGACAGGCCCAGGACCGGTCCCTACAGAGGTCACCGAGCCTGGCCAGCACTGTGGAATGCGAGGAGCAGGGAGCAAAACGGAGATCCTCCAGTTTTCTGGTGTGGAGGGCATAGTGTCTGTGCATCGGGAGGAGTAGGAGCCAGATGGAAAGGGTTGGAGACAGAAGAGGGAGGCCAGTAGAAAGCATAAGGAGAAGGTGGTGAGAAGGCATGAGAAGATAAATGGCCTGAGGTTTCAGTGGAGTCCTAGGAAAGGAATTTTGCAGCTCTCTTGTTTGGTCCTGTTGTGTGTTGTTAATAAAGAGGTGGGTATAAAAAAGTAGAAATGGCCAATAAACATGTGAAAAAAAGAAAAAGATCAGTAATTAAGACAATGAAACATTTTCCAACCCTCAAAGTAACAAATACATACATCCAATTTCTCCAGACACATTTGGGAATAAAAACAGGGACAAATATCACAGGACGGATTTTCTTTGCTCCAGCACTGTGAGCCCTCCAGGCCCTTATTCTCAGCATACCTGGATGGGTTCTCTGGGTCCCCTTGGTATGTCCTGCTCTTCCGGCTTCCCCATGGGGGCACCTACTTCCTCCACCTGCCTACAGTTGCCTTTGTGAAGCAGTGTGCACAGAGACCTCTAAAGAGCCACAGGGGCTCCAAGAAGCTATGCCAGGACATGCCTTCTATGCCAGGCAAGCTCAGTAGCCACTCCATGATGTATAGGAGATTGCCTCTACCATCACAAAGGGAAGAGAGACCAAGGGAGCCATATTCAAGGTGCGGAAACAAAGCAAAGTGAGCACAGGAAGTTAACTCTGAGTTAAGTGACCAGGCCACTGAAACATAGCTCCTGAGTGGCAGAACCAGGAGCTGACCAGGCTGTCAAAACCCAAACTTAGGCCCCATCCACCACACTCTCCTCCATCCCTAAGTCCATCAGTGCCCCCTCCCGCCCAAAAACCAGGAGGCGGTGGGAGAAAGTCAGCTGGGGGAGGGAGCTAGGATCCATGGGCACAGCCATGGCACAGAGCTGCCCTGCCTGATTCTATCAGGCATCAACACATACTAATCATTGCCTTGTGTATCAGTAATGGGCTCTCTCCGCTCAAAGCCAGAGCAGGCCACGGACAACTAATCATCAGAGTAAGGATGGAAGGGCAAGACTGGCATGGGCGTGGGGACTTCCCAAGGTCAAAGGCTTGCCATCAGCCAGCCTGTGCAGGAAAATCCTCCTCAACCTTCCTAGCCTAGCTCTCCTCCTTCATATATTGGCTTGGGATGGGGAAAGGGAAAGAGCTTTCTAGTTCCCTTCAGCTCTACAGGCTCTGAATCCAGCTTGTTAAGTAGCATCATTTATGCTATTAATACCGGTGTCCTTAGAGTCTCAGTTGCTCAAGAAGTAAAATGTTAAAACAAGTACTAGTCCATTAAACCACACTGCATGAAAGAGAGAAAGAGAGAGAGAAAGAACAAGCAAAGCGATACCTGCCTGGCTCACAATGAGCCAGAATTTCAAGTGTGGAGGTGAGGGAACAACTCTCAAGTCTCCTCCTTACTATATACTAGTTCTGAGTTTGAGGGCCACATCTATGATGGTAATAAGTGATAAGAGCCTCCTGCTAGGGCAGTGATTAGGACCTCCCACATAATGCAGGAATATGCTCTGTCTGCTTTGGCAAGTAGGGCTCACCTGTACCTAAGGCATGTCACTATGGTGGCCCCAAAGTTGTTGCTGTTCTGCATGTCACTGAATAGGTCAGCAGATAGGAGCTCCCTTCTACCCAGGACTGGCTTATTTCCAGGCCTCCAGTTTTTTTAAGCAAAAACAATGACAATTTTCTGTCTGTTGTCATTTCCTAAGAACACTTATGAGACAAAGTCTGTGCTATAGTAAACAGCTTGGGAAGCCAAATGTCTCTGGCTCCAGTAAGCACGTTAGGCATGATTCATCTGGTGGAAATTCTCTTTCTAAAGAGGGAAAAGCAGGTTAAACAAGGGCCTGCACAAAGTTGTCTTCCTGTGACAAACAAAAGGCTTGGCCAGCCCAGCCCATTAGACCAGGCTCAGTAGAGCTCATTAACCAAGTCCATGTGTGGCTTACACGAGACTCTCCTCGGTCGCTCTTGGAGATGATAAGACGATGGTGATGATGATGATAATGGTAGTGATGATGACATAGTGCTCTTCCAGAAATGCCCAAAACTTCCCAGTGCAGTCTTCCCTGGGAAGCAGTATTGTCCTGGCAAAGTTGTGGGGCCAGGAAATCTCTTAGACCATACTATGCTAGTGGAGGAGGAGAAGGTGCCTTTAATGGAATGAATGAAATACAGTGAGCCCCATAGGGCGCTGAAGCTGAAATCCTGACCTAAAGAAGAACCCAGAGGGTGGGGGGAGGAGGTAATCCAAGACCACCTAGAGGGTGCAGAGAGCAAATAGCACAGGAAAGAACCATGCTTTGAGTATCCAGGGCAGCGATGTTAGGGTGCAGTGGGTGTTCTGAGCATGGCAATTTCATCTGGGGCAAAAATCAGTGCTGAGCAAATAATTTACTGGGTGTGTGAAATCTGAAGATCTGAAGCCATCATTATCCTGTTCTTGTGAACCAGGCCTCCTAGCCCAGGCCATCCCACCTAAAACCACAATCCACACCCTTCCCAGGGCTCTCTGACCCCCCTTTAGTCTACTCTACACTTTCTTCACCACAATTCATATCACTTTCTGACTTGCTCTATAATTTATGCATTATATTAGTTATTTGTCGGCGGCCCATCGTGCACCCCTCAATTACAATATGCATCAGCTCCAGGAGAACAGGGAACTTTGTTCTGCTCACTGATCAGTGAACACTGAACAGTGCATGGCACACAGTAGGTATTCACAATATTTGTGAACGAATGGCCCTACAGAGTTACCTGACTATCTCGGACCTGAACTGGCCCAGCTGGTGGTCCACACCACCCACTTCACAATTATCTGTTGCATAGTTGCTCAGCTGGAGCTCTCCGTGCAGCTTTTCCTGTATAGATACAGATTCGGCCCTTCTGTCCAAACATGGTGCTCCCACTGCCATTGATTGGAACCAGATGGAGTCTTGCTTGTAACATGACTGAGAATTGATCTCAGTAAAGTAAGGAATTACCAAAATGTAGTCATTACCATCTATCTTCATCTTGGCGACACATTTGGCGAGCTGTTATAAACCAGGACTTGAAAAGTAAATGTGAATTTATAGACCTCTCAGCTCTGCCCACAGGACCCAGATCTGGCAGAATTGTCATCTCTATTGAGCTATTACGACTGGTTGATGAGCTCTCCTGCCCACAGATTTTCTCTGAATATCCAGGTCACCCAGCTGAAGGAGCTGCATGGTAATTCACCCTAGGACCCCAGATTTGGAAAGACCTTTCAGGTCATCTAAACACATTCCATCTGCTTAAATGAATGACAGTAAATCACAGCTACTACTCTTCCGCACCCTGCACAAAGAACTCACCCAACTCCAACAATGGCTCCCACACACAAAATGGATTGTCAACTCCTCACAACAGAGTAAGCCTTAAAAAGTCTGAGAGATCGGGCAACTTTGTCCAAGCGGGACAAGTGACTGGCAGAACGAATACTTAAACCCAGGTTTCTGACTCCAACCTATTACTCTTGACCATGATACCCAACACCAGCTCTGAATCCTGGAGCAAATTATCAATAGAAATGCAGACAAATTGGTGACTCCTAAGTCCACAACACTTGAACTCGCCAATCAATCTTAATACCATTAAAAGTGACATTAACAGACATGATTGCTTCCCAATATGATGCAATAGGAAGTGCATAGCATTCATATTCTTGCCAAAAAAAAGTATTCTTGCCAAAAAAAAAAAAAAAAAAAAAACACCCAAGCTTTAATTGAGCCTTGGATATAAGCACCAGTTTGCAGGAAGCATGGAAGATAAAAAACTTGTTCAATGGGAGGGCAGTCAGCTAAATTCAGAACATAATACACTCTACAGGACATGACCCATGACCCAGTTTCTTCCACAAACAGATGCACGAAAAAGGGAGGGAGAACTGTTGCAGTTTAGGAAAGGGATCTGAGAAACACATCACCTAAGTACAATGTGGGGATCCTCTCTGCATCCTCGAATTCAACAAAGCATCTGTAAGGTAGTTTGATGTAAATTTTTATATGAATGCTTATTAAAATATTAATGATTGTTGTACTAGATGTGAAAATAATACAATACTGTGTTTTTAAAAAATCATTTTCCGTTAGAGACATCTATGGAAGCATTTGTGGGTAAAATGACATATCTAAAATTTGCTTCAAAGATAAGAAAAAAATAAGGGATAGATGAATAAAATAGTTGAATGCTAATAATTATCGAACCTGGGAGATGACTAAATGAGATTTCATTATACTATCTGTTCTACTTCTGTGTATGTTTAATATTTTCCATAATAAAGTTATGTTTGAGAATAAGTAATGATGAGTAGATGAATAGAATTTTGTAATCCAAAAGCAACATTATGCTCAAATGGAAATGGTCAAGATTTTCCTTTGAAAAGCCTTCTCTTTATAGGAGATGAATTTGCCAACTTAGAAAAATATAAGAGCTTCCAAAACAGTGAGGGTTTCATCAGGAATATTCTACAGAAACCAAAAGGAAAATGATTAAAATATAAAACCATATAAAATTCAAGAAAATATGTATGTTTAAAATTGTTAATAAAACATTTAAATGCATGTAATGAACTGGAAAAATATTTGCAAAGTATATGTCATAAAAAGCTAAGCATTATCATTAAATTTAAAATATCTTATAAATCTATCAGAAAAAATAGAATACTCTGCCCAAATGGACAAAAGATATGAGTGGAAAATTTGAAGGAAAAAGGATAGAAGGATATAAAGATGATTAATCTGTATTAGGGCAAACAAGAGTCCAGGTTCATTTGTAATGAAATTAGTGCATATTTAAAAAGCACATCAATGTCTACACGGTATTCATAAAATTATCGTATTAAAAAACATCAGATAGTCTGAACATGGACAATAGCTCATGGAGATTGCCCTTCCCTTGACTGCTGGTGGGCCTGAAAATTGGTTCACATTTCCTATTTGTATGTAGCAAAAACCTCATTAATGCTCTCTGACCCAGCATTTCCTCTTGTAGGTATTTATCAAAAGTAAAAAATCATAAAGAGGTTGCCTTGTGGACAGTGTTAAGCACAGATAGTTTTCTCAGGTGCCATATGAAAATTATTAGTGCATAACTTGGAACTTTAAGTAATAGCCAGAGGCTTGAATTCTGGTGCTGGCTCTATTCTTATGGCTTGGTCTTCTTTTTATCCCACATGCTAAACACTTGCGTATAATTCCATAGCAACTAGAAAACTGGAATGGATCTAAGAACAAAACAAGTGTTTATTTTTGCTACTATGTATGAGTCACCTATTATAAACCTACTCATTCACTGTATACCATTTTGTGCCTAAGACTAAGAAAATCATAAAATAGTTTTCTTCAGTCATATCACCTCTATTGTCTCAGAATCTTAATCTGCTCAGTGAACACACTGGCATAGTTTTAGAAAGTATACCCATTGGTCAATACTCAAGTTCTAGTTCACAATGGAAATGTTCCCTTGTATGATCCAGGGCATGAAAGAAGAGCCAGATTCCCTAAGATGTATTCTTGGACTTTTCCAGAAAATTTGTTTTCTCCAGCCTTAGATTACTGTAGGGCTGAACTCATGGGTTACCAGCCATCAAGGGAGATATACCACTAGTTGAGGGCTGAACTCATGGGTTACCAGCCATCGAGGGAGATTTACCACTAGTTGAGAACCCACAAACTGAGAGATACACTGTCCAGTATGCTTCCTTAGCATCTTACCTGAGGAGAGTGAGTCTGTGTGGGAGGGAGTTGCCCAAGTCTCCTGTTTGTTCTAAGAGCAAAGGTGTTTTGCGTGCAGTTAAAGGCCAGCTAGAGTGGAGAGAAGATCAGCCTCATACATCCATGCAAACCACAGCCTAAAGACCTAAAGCTCCTGGGCCCTGAAGGAGCAAATCCATAGACAGGAGCACCTGGGTGGCTCAGTTGGTTAAGCATTTGACTCTTGACTTCAGCCCAGGTCATGACAGTTCGAGCCTCTCATTGCATTGGGCTCTGAGCTAACCGCACAGAGCCTGCTTGGGATTCTGTCTCCCTCTCTCTCCGCCCCATCACCTCTTGCTCTCTATCTCTCTCTCAAAATAAATAAAAATAAACTTAAAAAAATCCATGGACAGAGCAGCAGACCATCTGATAAAGCCAATGACGCGTGTAAAATAGATTAAGAAACAGCAACAAGCCAAGTGAGTGAGTCTGTGAGCTGATCCCAAGGGTGAATTTTGAGAAAATGCTTTGGTTTATCCAGATTCAAATCTGAATGGAATGCTGTAATATTTCCAGAAACATAAGGCATTGATTTGTCACCCGGAAACACTGATGTTGACTTTCATGATGGGACTAGAGATTCCCGCCCCCACCCCACCCTCCTTCCTTTTAAGAATGACACTTAGAGGGGTGCCTGGGTGGCTAAGTCGGTCAAGCATCCGTCTTCAACTCAGGTCATGATCTCGCGGTCCGTGAGTTTGAGCCCTGTGTGAGACTCTGTGCTGACAGCTCAGAGCCTGGAGCCTGCTTCAGATTCTGTGTCTCCCTCTTTCTCTCTCCTCCCCCACTCATGCTCTGTCTCTCTCTTCTCAAAAATAAATAAACGTTTAAAAAAAATTTTTTTTAAAAGAATGACACTTAGAAAATGTGGCATTACAGTGAAAGGCAAACCAAAGAAGACATGGAAGGTGATAGCCAGAAAGAACACCTGTCAATAAAATCTTGGATGCCGTTCTGAGCCCTGGTCCTCAGGATGCATTCCCAACTTGGAACAGAGTAATAATCAAGACTGCACTAACAGTTCAGTGAATATTTGCGGAAAGGAGGCAGAGATCCAGAGACCCAGTTCTCAACCTGGGCTGCACACTGCAATCACTGGAGAGGTCTGACACATACCGTTCCTGGTCCCACCCCCCAGAGATTGTGATTTATTTGGTCTGGCGTGTAGCCTGGGCACCGGGACGTTTTAAACTCCAGGTGATTCTTATGGGTAGTCTGGGCTGAGGATCGCTGGTCCAATACGACAGCCAAATGAACAGGATCGGAAGCAGAGTTGCTAGAGGTTACATTATCCAATTTCTCTATTCCTTGTTTTCCTTATTGGTATAAATGAGGATATGCACAAGCAGGAGTTCACATAAGATGAAACAGGATTATCTACGCGAAAGCACTTGGAAAATCCTAAAGCACTGTATAAATGGTTACAATGTAGAAATAATCCTCAATCCGTGTCTACTGGACAAGGTTTTTTTTTTAAATTTTTTAAAATATTTATTTATTTTTGAGACAGAGAAAGACAAAGCATGAACAGGGGAGGGTCAGAGAGAGGGAGACACAGAATCCAAAGCAGGCTCCAGGCTCAGAGCTGTCAGCACAGAGCCCGAGGTGGGGCTCAAACTCACAAACTGTGAGATCATGACCTGAGCCGAAGTCGGATGCTTAACCGACTGAGCCACCCAGGTGCCCCTACTGGACAAGTTATTTAACCAGGCACCAGCCGGATTATAGTAAGATTAATGAGGTCTAAACACATGTTGCTTTATGAAATCAATAATTAGGGAAAAAAATCATATAAAATATTTGCTGAAAATCATATAAAACGTCCTCAAAACTGTGCAGAGTTTTTCCAAAAGCATGAAAGTGAGGAGCATGTAACAGAGTGTGCTGGATTGTGAGCGAGCATCTGTAAAAGGGCACATGTGGACCCTGAGGGAAATGAAGAGGGGGGGATAGAGGGGGGCAAGGGGAAGGAGGGGGCTGGAATGAAAGTGCTGGTTACATTTGCTTACCCAGATTATCCCTCTTTAGGTGAATAAATACCTAAGACAATGTTGAAGCTTTTTTGAATTTTGAAATGAGACCCCTTTCAAAAATATATGCCCATTATTGACTAATGCATACAACTGATTTTATTAATAAGTGTGTGGCTCTAAGCCTAAAAGAGTACAATGTTTGCATTTAAGTTCATAACTATTAAAGTCTAGGCATATATATGGCATAAACTTGTTTTTTTCAAATACGGCAATATGTCATGTTGGAAGTCCTGTGTGTTCACTAAACACCATTTTGTGCAAAAAAAAACTAAGAAAATAATTGTCAATTAATATTAAAATAAGGTAAGATCAAACTTATATCCAATGAATGGAGTAGTATCAGAACTTATTTTCCAGAACTAACTAGACAATCATTCTGAAAAAAAATCTGTTGTGGGGGGCACCTGAATGGCTCAGTTGGTTGAGCATCTGACTTCAGCTCAGGTCATGATCTTACAGCTCATGGGTTCAAGCCCCACGTCAGGCTCTGTGCTGACAGCTCAGAGCCTGGAGTCCACTTCAGATTCTGTGTCTCCCTCTCTCTCTGCCCCTCCCCTATCTCTCTGTTTCAAAAATAAATATTTTTTTAAAATTCTGTTGGGTAAATAGATATAGATATAGATATAGATATAGATATAGATATAGATATATTATATATAAAATATATGTATATGTATGTATAAAGATTCCTTCCAGAGAAAAGTCTCCAAAATGTGGTCTTCATCACTCGAACACAATGCTGCATGTGCCACCTTATCTGACTCTTTTAATATTAAATTTTTTTAATGTTTATTTATTTTTTGAGAGACATAGAGAGACAAAGCATGAGTGGGGGAAGGGCAGAGAGAGAGAGGGAGACACAGAATTCAAAGCAGGCTTCAAGCTCTGAGCTGTCAACACAGAACCCAACACGGGGCTCAAACTCATGAACCATGAGATCATGACCCAAGTCAAAGTCAGACACTGAACCGACCTAACCACCCAGGCGCCCCACCTTATCTGACTCTTGACTCTCCCCCATCACATTGGTGCTTTGGGATTTTGTTCTCGTGGTACAGAAAAGTCCTTATTTATTACATGTGTTCAAAATAAAATACAAACAGTACATTTTGATTCTTTTCCTCCAAACGGATGGCTGTGTTTCTGTTTCTGTCAACGTCATGTTAACAAAAACTTTCAAAATCATCTGCAAAGAATTGAAATGATGATCCCTTCAAAGTCTGTTTTCCAAAATCCCTCCTCTGTTTCCTCTTTGAAATTCAAAATGACTATTACCCCTTTGCAGATATATAGTGACTTTCTCCAGAAAGCTCTAGTGGCCAAGTAGAAATGTTTCTCTTCAGATCCAGGAAATGGTATTTTATGATTAAATTATTTTGAGCAACACAGCTCTTCGTGTTTTATATTGCAGAGCTGTGATTTTCTAGCAGATGGCTCTGACATTCTTATACCGAGGCAAGTTGTAGTTTTCCAACCTCAGTTAAAATCTTTAAACTGTTTGCTTTGGAAGGAACTGCTGTACAAGGGGGAAAGAACCATATGCAATACCTTATCATGTCGGGAAAATATTCCATACAAAAACTGGATTTCATTATGGCCTGTTTTGTGTAACCAGGCTACAGGTTCAGTTGCTACACGCATCGTTAGGGTATTGCAAGTGTCTGCTTTTCGTTACTCGGGCTGCACGACCCAGCCCCCTGCATCTGTGTGTATGCATGCTGTGATTCATTACAATAACAGGAATTTGCTGCTGTTATGATTGAGATAAATCAGCTTTGTGGTCTGGGCAGCCGTTTTGATAACCATGGCTCCACCTCACATTTGCTGCCTGGTCTTAAGTCATCTGCAATACAGACTGACTGAAGAAGCAAACAGATACAATATTTTCTTAGAAATAAAAAAAAAATTTTTTTTAAGTAGTTACTGTGAGCCAGGAATTTAACCAATGCCTTTCTCTCTACATTAATTCATTTAATCCTCACAACATCCTTAGGGGCTTTAACCTTCTCTTATCTGCCTCAGATGGATCAAGGGATTGTTATCCTCCATTCAATAATTTGCCCAAGGCACCCCAGCTGGTACCCAGCTCAGGCTGGCCCTGAGTCCTGGCTCTGAACAGCTGTTCTGATACACCGTTTCTGGCCATGCTCGTTCCAGGGTCCAGGGTGAAGAGTGAGATTCCCCCATCATTTATTTCTATAGCGGGTCTTGGAAGGAGAAAGGACCAGGCTTGGTCCATCCACACTCTCCCCCACATAATCACCTGTCTGTACTTTGAGCTGAGTCCAACGCTAGCCATGGGATAGACTGGTCTCTGAAAAGCTGAAGAGAGGCCAACCAACCCAGAAGTTTCTACCTAGTTACCTCTTTCTAACTAGGATGGTGTCTGTGACCATTCTCTTTCCTCTCTTCTATCTGTTTTTGTATTTGCTTCTACAACAGAGAATTTTAATATTTTCTTTTCTCCAGGACATACTTATACTAAAAAATTATTTAAAAATTGTTTTTTATCTGTGATTCAAACTTAACTGGGTGTCTTGAATTTTTGTTTGCTAAGTCTGGTCATCCTAACTAGAAGTTCATCAATAAAGAATTGCCATTGGACTCCTTAAGTAACAAGAAAAGGTCACAAACAGGGACGATTTAGAGACTGCCATTCTTTGTCTCCTCCCTGGTAGAGTCCAGCATCACATCCAGTTCATGATCCCTGCCTAAATGACCTCAGACTGTACTGGTCATTGCTGTCATTCAGTCTGAGCTCAGGTGTCGCCTCTTCCGTGAGGCTTTCCCCAACCAGCCCCGTCTTGCCTATCCTGTAATCCTACTTTATGGTCTCCAAGGCCTAACTAAAATGATTGAATTTGTGTGTTTCGTTCCTCTCGATCTCACCTCACCAGAAAGCAGGGATCTAAAATGCCTTGGGCACTGGAGCAGCCCCATCTAGAACAGGACACACAGTTGACTTCCTATTAGCAACTATATGAACAAATGAATGAATCCTCCAACAGGAACTTGCACATTCCTTGACAAAATAATGGGTCTCTGACACGCACTGCTTAGTGAAGCGATGTGCCAGTGGTCTTATCAGCTAGCCCATCTGGTGTGAAATGCTTCTAACCATGTCAAGGACCCTTGGACAGCGCACTAACACTGCACATTACTCTCCCTTTCCGCCCCTGGGCCAATTTGCACCACTCCTCTGTCACCAAAACTGTCTTGGGATTCCTTGCATAGCTATATTATCTCCCTAGTCAGACTGACTTCACACAGAGCAGAAACCGCTTCCCATTTCCAGTAGAAGTATACAGCAAGCATCCAAAAAATGCTAACTCCATAGTGGCAGGATGCCTTACACAGGTGTTCGTACACTCAAATGTTCCCTAGAGCCTCTAAGCCAGGCTAACTGCAATCAGGCCAGAGGGGATGGGATCCTTAGGGAGACACTATGCAGATACACGTGTAGACATGGCCACTCAGAATGGAGCGCTGATGCCTTGCAAAGCTTGGATAGTGGAAGCCAGGTAGGAGAGCAGGAAGCAGGAGCTAGAAGTCTAGTTGCCACCTAAGGTGACACAGGGAGTCCCAGAGTTTGACATGGGACGTAATAACCAGAGAAGAGCAGTTCAGTTGTTCTGGGTACCAGATCTACATTGCTTTTCTCCGATCATCAAATATGTATTCACATTATTAAATACCAGATCAAAAATATATTTTTGATATTTCAGAGATATATCAAAAATATCACTGCCTACTTTATGCCCCCTGCTCTACCAGGCACTAAAAACACAGAGGAATAAGATGTGACCCTAACCTTGAGGAGGGGGTGGTCTTTCTCCCTCTCTCCATTCAGTTATGATGTTCTTAAGGACAAAGACATATATTTATCACTTTGGATGCCTGTAGCCTAAGAGATGATAAGGAACATTCTGCTTGCTTTGTGTTCCTCTAAGAGAACAAAGTGGAAAAGACTCAGAGAAAAGAAACTTTTCACAATAATAGAAGCAAGACACTTGCAACAGCCTGAATTCTCCAGAGATGGAATGGGCTTTTCTTTGAGACAATGCATTTCCTTTATCTGGAGGTAGTCCAGCATAGATCGGGCAACCTCATGACAAGAAAACTGTGGTGGAAATTCAGAGATGTTTAACATGGCTATTAGCTCTCTTTTGTCCTAGAATTTGCAATGTGCACTTGGTCATGATATTTCTGCTTTCAGAGAGTCTTTTCAGGGACTGATAAAAGATTCTACGTGATTCTCCTGACATTTATTGATTAACTGGCAAAAAGAGGGGAGAAGCATGGAACCTCAGTCTTCCTGGGTGATCAAAGTCTTTACCCACTGATACTCAATCTGGAAAGAAACATCATGTAACAACCTCTCCCCTCCACTGGCTCATCTTCTTGCCCTTTTCTGCTCTTCTTTTGCCTTCTGGAACCCATGCAGTGGGACTCCATCACCTCACAAACCATACTCAGGCGATAGAAAAACACAGGAGCAGATGAGACTAGAACTTCTTCCTCGAGCAGAAGGAAGTCAATGTGTGGTTGCATTCCATGCCTATGACACGCATGCTTGGAAGGACACTTTCTTTTAAATACAATAAAATTGAATCTCATCTCCACATCTGGAGTTAAGAAGGAAAATTACCTTAATTAAACACAGCAGAATCCAGATTTACTGCTCACCACATGGAGTGCTCTTAATCTCTGAGGACCAAACCTGATATTCCAGAAAAGCTATTTTCCATTGGCACTTACACACTTGTCTACCCATGGCCTTCAGAGGCATGGAACCAAGGAGAAGAACTGTGTTCCTCAATTGTCAATATGGTAAAGAGATTTAGAGTGTATTAAAAAACATAGGGTCAATACAACTAGTTGAAGACTGGATACAGAGTCAAATAGCTGTTTAGACCACACGCTCTTCCAGGCAAGTAGGTGGACTGTTTTCTCCCCACTTCTCCCACTGGAATCACAGATGATTTTCCTTAACTTGTGCTTTGGTATCCTGTAAGTCGTTTCTGGTTCCAGGTAATAAAAACGATTTGCTGTGGGAAAGAGGTTAGGGAAATAAAGTAATAGATCAACAGTACATAAAACCGAAGCCCTGAGAAATGGATTGTTTTCCCTAGCAAACAGGTCTAATCCGGAAAGGAGGAAACACAGAGAGCCCGGAACAGAGTGAATGGCCCAATTGTACCACAAGCAATTCAGAAAGGCAGGCAACAAGACTTGCCCATTTAGCAGCTCTCATGTTGAGCCAGAATTCCCTCTGAGTCATTCATTTTAAACACTACTAATAATAAAATGCTGGAATTCTCACTGCACATGAAATAAAAATGCCCCTTATAGATAAAGAAATACTTCAAGAATGCAGTAGATCCTTACTGTACCCGCCTTGACCCTGATTTTCCTTGGCTTGCTTTCTTTGCTTCAACCTGAGCAATCCCACCAATTCCCATCACCACCATAACCATCTCTCAGGTAAGGACCCAATTCCTGACTTCTCTTCAAGGATCCAGAGCCCTATTCCCAGTGCTTAATTGGACGCTCCCACTTGCCTACTGAACGTCAGTAATGGGGGGCTCCACAGGTACCTCAAATTCCACATGTTCCCAACTCAAGTCAGAATCTTTTCCCATAAGTATGCTCCTCTTCCTCTCTTCTCCATCCTCACCAACTCCACCTGTGATCCCAGAGAACTCATCCATCGCCATCATGCTGGGCCCTGAATCACCATGGTGCCAGAGCTCTGATGCTCCCTGTCAGCACTGACCACCTTCCCAGTGGTGTTCCTGGCTCTCCAGTGGAGTGCTCCCCTCGTCCAGCACACATCCTCGTGTGCACAGGCAAGCTCCTTTTGTGGGGATCCTGACCAGGCTCTTCCCAGCTGGAGCCCATCTTGCCCCGGAGTCTTCTCTCCGCCTAAGCCCAGCACTGCTCTGCTCTCATGCGGAGACCCCCGATAAGAGGATCCCTCCCGCCAGTGAATTTGAGTAGTGCTGCCCACCAACACTGTCCTTGCCCCTGAAGTGCATTCCCATATTTGTGCCAAACAGTCAGTGTCTGTCCTTCATGGCATACCCTGGCACCTGATACACCTCTCCCATCACACCGCTGCCCTCCTAAGAGCTTTATGTGATTGATTCCCCTTTGCCTGTTAAATGCAACCCAACTATTTCAGCAAGTAAGGCTCTTAAATACTTGGATCCACCCACTCACCTTGCTCAATGGCATTGCCCCAACACTCCTTTCTGTTCCAGTCACATGAGATTTCATTCCTCAAATGAGCCCTGAGCTTTTCTGCCTTTGTCACAAACACTGACACTTTCCTAATTTGCTTCTCCCCATTGTATTTCCACAGAACTCTTCACTCTGATCCTTGTCTGCCTGCTCGGCAGCTCCCCTGGAAGTGATGGGCCCCCACCACCTTCACCAGCCCTCGCAATACTGGATTAAACATTAGCCGGGAGGAAACATCAACCGTGAAGAGGCAGACTTGACTTGGTGCTGAGTATGGAAAAGAACTTTCTTTTTTTTTTTTTTTTTTTTTTAATTTTTTTTTCAACGTTTTTTATTTATTTTTGGGACAGAGAGAGACAGAGCATGAACAGGGGAGGGGCAGAGAGAGAGGGAGACAAAGAATCGGAAACAGGCTCCAGGCTCCGAGCCATCAGCCCAGAGCCATCAGCCCAGAGCCTGATGCGGGGCTCGAACTCACGGACCGCGAGATCGTGACCTGGCTGAAGTCGGACGCTTAACCGACTGCGCCACCCAGGCGCCCCTGGAAAAGAACTTTCTTATGAGTGTATTTGAATAGGAACCCTGAAACACCCCCTGTGACAGATTAATTAAAACCCAGCAAAATCTTAAACCTACATTAAGTCTCATTGATTTTTTTAATTCCTACTCAAGAATCTCCTCCTTAGCCCTCCTGTTGTGGCCAGCAAATTGAAAAAGGAAGCAGTGTGTAAATCAGTGTGTGTTGCTATATTACCAGTCAATAAATTCTCTACATAGATCTCTGACTTGGATAACAAATTAGACCACATATTTATCTGTTCCCTCCCCAAATCCCATTGAAATAACTGAAAAAATATAAAAATTATGCAAAAGTATGAAAAGAATAACAAATGTTTAAAAGCATGAAACAGGGACCAAAAACTCCAGGGAATTTCTCACTCTGGGTCAAGAGGGAAGTACCAAAGAAGGGTCCCAGAAAGGCACTGGGCCAAGCAAAACAGCATGACAGTAGCCTGGGAACATCTCTCTGCCCTTCTGGTTAAAAGGTAAAGAACCACCTATCTGGGGTAGTATTAACATTTCCTAATGCACTCTCACCCCAGGCCAATACTTTCAGTATTGCCCCAAAGGTGGGAGCGGGGCTGGCTGGGGGTCAGGGGCAGCTCATGTGCCTACTCCTGAACATCACCTTCCTGCCAGAGAAGAATGACGTTGGGTAGGGAACAGGATGGAGAACTTGGCAGGGGAAACTGAACTGTGACCATCCTAACTGGTACACTAATGTACAATCCGTGTCCAATCTAGAACTTCCTTTATAAGTGTGAATGCTAAATGTTCACCCCAAACTTGAGGAAAACTAACTGTGTGGATTAGATACAACAAGCTGGACCAGGAAAATATTTTGCCCTTGAGGCAACAGAGGTATTGCAAGAAACACAGAATTTAGAAATGTCGGTGAAAGTGTACAAAGTTTAAGTTATGGAAGATGGATAAGCTCTAGGGAATCTAATGTACAGTGTGGTGGCATTAATTAGTAATACTTTTTTGAACACTAGAAATTTGCTGTGAGTACATCTTAATTGTTCTCACTAAAAAAACAAAAGAAAAAGGTAGCTATGCTATGTGAGGTGAAAGGTATGTTAATTGGCTCAGTTGTGGTCATCATTTCACAATGTATACATACATCAAACCATGTTGGGGATGCCTGGGTGGCTCGGTCGTTTTAAGCATTCGACTCTTGATCTCAACCCAGATCTTGATCTCAGGGACACGAGTTCAAGCCCCATGTTGCACTCCGCACTGGGCATGGAGTTTACTTGAAATAAATAAATAATGAAAATGAATTTAAAAAACATGTTGTACACCTTCAAAGTACATAATTTTTAATTGTCAGTTATATCTCAATAAAGCTGGGAGGAGGAATGATTCCAGTCAGTATCCTCAGAGAAAGTCAAAGATAATTATGTGGGTTAACACAAAAACTAGGCTGCTAACAGAGCCATACAAGGACAAGAAATAAATAATGCCCCAATATAAAACTTGCCAGAAAAGTCAAGCAGTGTTGAAAACTAGAGGAGCAAAAAGCATCTAGGAAAATGTCAGGAATCAGATTATTAAAAATAGAAAGAGATTAGGAGCACCTGGGTGGCTCAGCCTGTTAACTCTTGGGCAACTCTTGGTGTTGGCTCAGGTCATGATCTCATGGTTTATGAGTTCCAGCCCGCTGTCACATGCTGTGCTGTCAGTGCAGAGCCTGCTTGGGATTCTCTCTCCCTCTCTTTCTGCCCCACCCCTGCTCGTGCTGTCTCTGTCTCTCTCTAAATAAATAAATTTTTTAAAAACTTTTTGAAAAAGTATAGGTGGGTTGTGGGGGGTGGGGGTTGTGGGAGAATCCAAGATTATTTTGTTTATAAGACCAACAAAAATGCTATAAAAATATTGATACCTGGGGGCCTTGGGTGGCTCGGTTGGTTAAGTGTCCAACTCTTGATTTTGCTCAGATCATGATCTCCCAGTTAGTGGAATCAAGCCCTGCATCAGGCTCTGCACTGACAAGGAGCCTACTCGGGATTCTCTCTTTCCCTCTCTCTCTGACCCTCCCTGTGCTCTCTCCCTCTCTCTCTCTCTCTCTAAAATAAATAAACTTTTAAAAAGCATATTGATAGCTAATTGTATGGGTTTTATGATTGTGTGGATTACTATGTGTATCATGTAAGTATCAAAAAAAAAAAAAAAAAGGAAGCATCAATACTGAACTCAGCTGGAACACACGAAAGAGAAGCGATTTCATATTAATAGAAGATACTTTTCCCTTGCCTGGAGGACCATCCCTCAGCTTTCATGGGGTTCACTCTCCTTGTCCTTTGGCCTCCGATTCAATGTCCCCACCACAGGGAGGACAACTTCCCAACCATCCCGTCAATAATCGCTCTCTCCTCACCGTCTTTAACATGTGCTCTTTTGCTTCCTTCATAGAGCAAACAGCATTCTTTCAAATTAATATTTATTTATTTATTTATTTATTTCCTTCGTTATTTGTTTCCATAAGTATACATGTATGAATCATGAAATTCAGAAAGCTTAGATTTTTCTTCATTTGCCATTGTATTCCTACTACGTAGCACAGTGCCTAGGACATAACAAGCATTTAATAAATACTCTTGAAATGAATACCAATATAAGTATCACAAATCTTTAGGTACCCAAATGCTTCAAAATAACTTACTTGAATATATTTTAAATAGACAAATTTAACAAAACTACATGACCAAAACAGACGAGTTTGGCACCACTTTGACAGTGATGCCTGGGACAGAAAGAAAAGCTGTAAGAATTGTTGTAATTCATATGTATCCAATTTCATTGTATACAGTATAAAACTCTGATGAGGACATCTTCTGTGCATCTATCCATGTTCTGACCACGATCTTCTAAATTGTCAAGGTTTTATAATGGCTACCAAGTATGAGAAACTATATTAGTTCATAACATTTCAGGGTTAACAGATGATATTTAAAACTAATAGTATTTTAATATAATTTATTTAGAAGCTTTAAAAAATCAAACTCCTAGAGGAGTTTTTAATCATTACAAATATGACACTACCTAAAAAAAAAAAAAGAATTGTTCTAATTCATTCAAGATGCTTAAGTCCTGTATAAAGGAGATCGTATTAAATACTAGAAGCAAAGCAGAGAGTGAAATGGATAAGTCTGCCTCAACACACTTGCATTGAAATGACTCCAGGACTTGGCTAATACAGTTAACCATCAGACTAGATATATAAATATATGCGCATGACAATGTGCTTCTGTGTGTATACAGGTGTGTTTTACTATATCCCAACAGATAGTACATATTACACTATATATCTTTGGAACACTGGCAAACTTTTATCATATTCTAGCCGCCCCCCCCCCAAAAAAAAAGCTTAATGTATTTTTTAAAACTAAAATCCTTCAGACTCCTTTCTCTAGCCACAATGTAATAAAACCAGAAATTAATAACAAAAGAAGATCCAACAACTTTAAGCACTTGCATGTTCAAATAAATCCAGAGTTAAACATAGAAACAAAATTGAAACTGAATAACAATTAAGGATACCTCATACCAAAACTATGGCGTTTGGCCAAGGAAAGCAGTGGGGAAACTGGCATCATTAAAAAAAATTTTTTTTTCAGGGGCTCCTGGGTGGCTCGGTCGGTAGAGTGTCCAACTCTTGATTGCAGCACAGGTCACGATCCCAGGGTCATGGGATCGAGCTCCACCTCCCACTCTGCACTGAGTGTGAAGCCTGCTTGAGATTCTCTCTCTCTCTCTCTCTCTCTCTCTCTCTCCCTCCCTCCCTCCCTCCCTCTGCCCCTCTCCCCAGATCATGCTCACTCTCCTTCTGTCTAAAATTTAAAAATATTTTTTTCGTTGGAAAAATGTTTAAAGATTCATATAGGTATCTGTTACTTGTCATATTTATATAAAACATTTGCCTAAATATAACTTTTAGAGTAACTTTTCATTGCTATGTGATCAATTTTTTCTTCATATAACATCTTGTTTTTTTCTGAGTGCAAAGGAAATATGGGCTCACTACAAAAAATCTGAATTATCTAGTAAGATATAAGATATAAGACATTTTTTTAAAAAACAATAATTTAAAAAACATTCATGTGTAAAAACAATAATGAAACCACTCAGAGAAAAAATATACACATGTGTCACATTTTCTTCCATCTAAGTTTCACAAAATTCTTATTTTTTCATTCTTAATTGTTCATATAAAGTGATATTTGATAAGTATCTTTCAATAAAATGCATCCCTTTATGAATGCAAAAAAAAAAGGAATACCAAAGGATATGTAAACATAGACACAATGGAGACTAAATAATTTTAAGAGAGGACCATGTTCAACTCCACACAATAAATATAATTACGTAAATGAACAGGGCAATTTTTTAAGAAACCAAATATATACAAAATTAAGCCAAAATGAGAGAACTCGGACAGACCAGAGGGACACTACTGGGCTCAGATATGTACCTCGCACCACAAGGACTCTAACCCTGGTTATTAAATCCTGCCTGGAACTTCTGTCCCTGTAGCCTCAGGTCACCACATCCAGTCCCTCTAATGACACCTCCAAAATAGATGCTGTGTGGCCCAGCTTCTGTTTCAAAGCTCAGGCAGGTGCATCTGATTCTCAAAGTGTGGGTCATGTGACCGCACACTAGCTCAAAGGAGCCTTGTCCCTCCTTGGTGGGAGGTAGGCTCTGCTCATTAAGGCAACAAAAGCTCTACCTAAACACAGGAATGAGGTTCAGAGACTTATTGACCAGAAAGGACACACGGCCACCACAGTGGTCATAGAAAGTATTGGAAAGTAAAGCAGATTTTAGTTGGCAAGTCAGCAACCCATCCCAGTGCCCATGATGCTGCAAAACAGGCACTCATCTACACTCTCAAAGTCAGTAGCACACATTGAAGGTTTTCACTTCCAAATCTGTATGTCACCCCTATTTTATTCAACACTGATTTACCCAGTGCCTGATATGAGCAAGGTGTGATTCCAATGGTTTGTTGATAGATAGATAGATAGATAGATAGATAGATATAATAGAGATAGATGATATAGATATAGATATAGATAGATACAGATATATAGATATCTTCACTTAAATGTTTCCTATGAGTACCTCAAAGTCAACAAGCCCCCAAATCTGACAACTGACCTTCATTTACTCTTTTGTAAAATAAGGATAACAGGACCTATTTAATAAAAAGAGATTATAAGGTTTAAACAGGATAAAGCCTGCAGCACTTGGCATGGAACGTAATTAGGGATAAATAAACATTCATAACCTTTATTGTTATCCTTTCTTGCCTCCAACCCGAGCTTCCCATGACCCCCCAAATCTTCATAAACCCACCTGACCCAAGTGCAGTTTATATCCTTCAAGACTCAGCTCACACACCACCTGCTCTGTGAGGAGCAGTGACTCCCAGGGAGAACCCTGTGCACTCCAGCACTAAGGGAGGCCCTCTCTGACCTCACATCTCCACTTCCTGTTCCCCAGTCACAGAGTTCCAGCCACACTGCCCTTCCTTCTGTTCCTTGAACACTCCAAGACCATTCGTGCCTCAGGACCTTTATTTATACAGGAAAAATAGATCTTTGCCAGATCTCTACCTGGTTGAGCCCTTATCATCCTTCAGGTATCAGTTTCTTTCTCCTGTACTCTTAAAGAATTTCCCTAATCACTCTACCTAAAATGCAACTCCCTTCCTGCCCAATCCCTCACTCCATTTCCCCATCTCAATTTTTTGGTATCATTGAGACCAAATGCAATGATTCTTCTCTCTTAGAATATAAACTCAGTGAACTAAGTGATCTTACCCCTAGGATCTCCATAAAGGATGGGTGGGTGGATGGATGAATGGGTGGGTGGATGAGTGGATACATTCAAGAATCAGTAGGCACTTCTGTAATTCTGTTATAACACTGAAAATCTGAACACCTATCTGCTTAATGTCTGTGTTCTATTAGAATATGAGTTCTAAAAGACAGAGACTGGGTTCCTGCATACTTGGTGCCTAAAACTATGACACAAGCCTTCTGCTGAATTAGTTCAATTCATTTCTGTGTTGTCCTATGTTCTTACTACAGTGGTTCTCAAATTCTGTTGTTCGGTATAATCACCGCTTACCCCATTCTCTCTACTTTCTCTGTGGCAGATTAAAGGTAACCACGATTCCTTTGATTCACTCCCACTGAGAAGTGGTCTCTGATTACCTTCCCCTTAGATCTGGGCTGCTCTTGGTGATTTGCTTGACCAACAAACATGGCAGAAAGGAATTGCTGGGATGTCAAGATTAGGTCATAAAGAACATCACAGCTTCCATGTAGGTCTCTTGGAAGTCTCATTTGCCATGCTATGAGGCACATAGGCCACATGAAGAGTCTGTGTTTAAGAGCTCCAGCCAATAATCCCAGCATTAGCTCTCAGCCAGGCAAGGGAGCCATCTTGGATGTCTTGCCCAGTTGAGACTTCAGATAAATACAACTCCAGCCAGCAGGTGATTACAACCACCCACTCAACCACAGAACAATGAAAGAGAACCAATTATTGTTTTAAGTCACTAAGTTCTGGATACTTACTAGGCAGCAAGGGCTAACAGGAACAGTCTCTAATCAATACCAAAGTAAAGAAGTAACAATAAAACAGAAAGGACATTGGGAACTATGTTCTCTAGTCTTAGCTCTGCCTCCAGTTAACTGTGTGGGTTCAGGTAAGTCATGTAACTCCTCTAGGTCTTATCTGGGAAAATATTTTAGTTTAAGAGAGTAGATCAGTTACCTGTTAAGTCTAAGTCATTTGCACTCTGTGTATACATTTTTTAATTTGTTTTTATTAAAAATTTCTCTTATAATTAAATAACATTATTTAATTCATATTGTCTTGTAGGAAGAGTAAAAGATAAATGTCACCAATATCACATTTTTGCCCTGGGTCAGTCCAGCCTAAGGGATAAAGGAAAAATGGACACCAGATTACCATTCTAGAGGGATTCTTTCATGGTAAAGACTCAGGCCTGCTACAGAGATAGAATCAAATAGCCAAGCTGCCAATAATTAAGATGTGCCTGTTAGAAATAGGATGTTGACCCACAGTCAAGTAACAGGAAGGGTTTTGTGGCTGTATTGTTTGGCTTTGTTTTGTTTTTGCTTTTAAATAAAGGGTTTGATTATGTTAGCAAGTTGCTTGTTATACAAGGAGAGCACTAGGATTCAGTGATGACTGATACCCTTCCAGCTCTGATATCATAATTCCAGGATTTTTGCTTTGTTTCTAAAGCAGAAACTTGATCATGTGGGCTCCCTGCTCAAAATCTGTCAGGCTCCTATTGTCTACTGCCAAAAGAACAATTCAAGTTCCTCATGCTTGAAGCTCTTCATGTGGCCCAGCTCCTCCCTCACTACCTCTTCCTGTCTAGAACCCTGTCTGATCACACTGACCACGAGTCCTTACTGAGATGCCATTCCCCTTCTCCCTCGGGATGCTCGTCTCCTAAATGGCAGGGGCTGAGTAAAGCTGTTTTGTGCAGGTTGCATTTGCTGGCTTCTATATTACACCTGGCTCACTTCCTGTTGAACTTCCCTGAACTGTACTGCCCTGGGATTAGGAAATGATTTAAGACAAACTGGCTTTAAGACTACCCGACCTCAGGGTTAAGAGCCTGGCTTTGCACTGACCACTGGCCATGGGGATTGGTTTTGGTGTACCTGATTCTTGGTGCACCCTCCTCACGCTTGGAGACCTCCTCCCCATAACGCAATTAACAGAAAATCTACACTCCTTTCCCCCTCGCAGACCTGCCGGGTGCTTCCCCACTCATCCCTGCAGACAAGACAACAAGGGCTGACATGCACCACTGGGCTGCCATGCCGCCGTCTCCCCTGCTGTCAGCATCAGAAACATTTCTGCTCCTTCTCAAGTCTCTCTTCAAATGCTTCCTGTTCTTGGAATGAGCACTTAACACAGAGGTCAGTCCTCAGTAAGGAGCAGCTATTTTTTACATCGTTTCCTCACCCACTTTTAAAATCACAAAAATAATTTTTGGATAAATAAGACATAACCGATATCAAAAAGGTATTGTTGGTCAGAGGCAAAAAATTTGAAGTTTCTCATTGCATTCTTATTTTGTCCATCTTCTTAATATTTGGCATGAATAGCACTCAATGCCAAGTGGTCTTAAAAAATAACCCAAGAAACTATTTTCCCTCTAGTTTGCTCAGTAAGTTCAGCATGTCTCTCTTTTGGAATTATAAGTGTATTCTTCTGAGCATGTATATGAATATAAAATTGTCACCGTGTCTCAGTGCTGTGGGAAGTTATTATGTTTTTATGCATTAAAAATTTTCTGATTTTAAATGCCAAAGGAAATAAATATTATGACGGAGGACTCAATCCCATCTCTGTCCCCTGGCCATCCAACCACCTACCTAAGTTTTTATATTAATATATTAAGTTCTCCTTATCTAGAACCGATCATTTCCTCCTTTTAGCCCTGTAATGTCTATCATTGAGTCACTAATTAAGATATTGCAATTATTGTTCTCCACACTCGACTACAAGCATCTTGAAAACAGGGAATGAGTCTCATCTATCTTTATGTCATTAGCATGTACTGTGTGGGGAAACCGATCCTAATAATTAAGGGAATAAATAAATTGTACATCCTCGTGTGAATTTGGGAAGTCAGGGGGTCAGAAGCCACCACGTCTGTGTCCCTTTTCTTCGTATTTCCAGAGCAGCAACCAAGGCTCATCTCAGCAGCTTCAGACATGTTCCCTGCCCTCCCCACACACCAGGCCCCCCGGAACAGAGGAAGAGACCAAGATAGGCATCAGGCAGTCAGCCTGATCTGGAGCTACAGGCCTTGCTTGGTTCTGGTTATCACATCTGTTACGTGAGCAGATGATTTGAGAGAGAGAGAGAGAGAAAAGGCCACTCTATGGCCCTCATGTTTTGCTCCCGGAGGGAGGAAGCAGGAGGCTTTCACCAAATGAATGAACAAACGAGCACGCTGTTCATGTCCCAAGCACACAGCCCCCTAGTGTGTCTGGCTCCACCAGAGTCCTGAAGGTGAACTCTGAGACAATATTTCTTCCTCCTCCAGGAAATATTGGTGGGGAGAAAGACACCAAAGAGGGAATCAGTCAAGAGGAGATTCTGGAAAGTTCTTAACAATTGGCAGTTTGGGGTTTGTCCTTTGCTGTTTTCGCAGAATGTTTGAGAAAACAGACAACATAAATTGGTACTATGTAAAGCATAGAAGGTCCTGTAAGTTACAGCCCTGGTTCATCAGTCAGAATGTGCCCAACTTTTTCACTCCAGAGTGTCAGCCTTCCTCAGAGTAATGATGCCTTCTGAGGGTAACTGCCCAATCTCTCTTACTTCCACCATCCCTCCCGGACTTCTCTCCAATATAGTTTCTGGATGGATGTGGAGAGGAATCACATAGTCTCATAGCAGTGGAGGGAAGGTGATGAGTTCTAGAGCCTACACGCAGGTGCCAAACAAAAATTCTAGTGTGCGAAACAGTTAGTTGACCCAGTGCTAGGAACCAGCTACATGTGGAAGTCTATCATTCCTTAGCTCAGTTGGGCCCAGCTTTCCCTCTCTGCAGAATCAGCTGACCTCAGAACAGCCCCATGATGGTGCCTCGCACTCCTCACCTGTGCCAGGAGCCCCAGTCTCTGATATGCAGTAACTGTTCATCATGATGAACCCTATGGTGGGCCTACTGGCTGTCAACTCAGCATCCCCCACAAACAGAAGCCCAAGGTTGAACAGAGAATCCTATGAGATCCTTCTCCGGCTGACCCCGCTTTGCATGGCAACTGCCCCTTAAGCAGGGATCAGGGTGCAAGCAGCCCCTTGTCCCCTTCCTCAGTAGCCCTCTCTGTTTTCCAGCATATCTGCTGTCTGGTGCAAAAGCCCAGGGAGCAAACATCAGTGTGCCCATCTGCTTATCTCCTCCCTCCTGGCCCCCTCCTTTACAATTGTCTCCAACAGAACATGCAAAACTCCCTTCTTTGTTGTCTTCATCAGTGCCTACTTGAGATTCATGGTTAATCCATAATGGCAGGATTTTTCACAGCTCTGTGAAAGGATCTCTATCGAGGCAGATGGACACCAGAGGGAAAAAGTTGTGTGGTTGGAACATGTCAGAAAACTAGCACATTTTTCTTCAAAAAGAGGACACTCCCTAACACTGTCTGGGGAATTCTGCAGAAGGATCCCTTTGTTGAGGCTGAAGGAAACCCCCCACACCCTAGGGAGAAGCTGGAGCCAGAATCCCACCCTGTGTGTTTCTCTGCAGGGGACAGGGGGTGCAAGTAGACTGAGGTCCAGCTTCCAGGTGGAAAGGAAGGCTTAGCACATCTGGAAGACCCTGGGCACCAGGACACTGTGGACAGGCACTCAGCTGTCCCATTCTCTCCCACTGATGGTGACTGGCCCTGAAGAAGGAAACCAAACTGTTTCCCCAGGGACTGTTAATAGGTTAATTTTAGGTAACTGAATCAGAGGGTAATGGGGACACCGGTGAAGCGAGTGTTTTGCTTGCACGGAGCTTGCAGGGAGGGCTCTGCCCCCCTGTGGATTGTCAACGGTCCTGGGCCATTAAGCATGACCTACCACCCTTGTGGAGAACACAAAGCCCCGGGAGCTTCTGCTTCCAAAATAAAAGAACAAGAATATCTCCTGGATTGTGGATATTCTATCAGGAAGTAACCAGAGAGCCCTGACTGCCAATTCTCCTTTGAAGATGGAAAGCAAAAACAAACACAAACCTAAAACAAAGACTACAAACCACTAAAAAAATAAAATAACATAAAAATAACTATTTCAAGGAGTGGTTATGAAGAGAATGCCAAGGATGGAAAGAAAAAAAAAAAAAGAATGGGGTGTGTTGTAAATCAGCTCCTTTTTTATGCACCTGCCAATGTTTCAGGGTATGACAAGAGAAGTAATTGTGGGACGCAGTTGCCAGAAATAGAATTGCTGAGCTCCAAACTGGAGTTGTGGCAGGAGAAAATGCCCCTAGATTCTCTCGAAACAACCCATGGCCCCAGTCTTGTTAGGATTTAGCTGAAATGTTGAGAGAAGAACTTTGGGGTCCAAAGACAAAAGAAGGTGGGTTGATGGTCAGAGTGTGTGAAGCCTCGTTTTCTTTTCTTTTCTTTTTTTAATTTTTTTAAGTTTTTAGTCAAATTCCAGTTCATTAACATACAGCGTCATATTAGTTTCAGGAGTGCAATTTAGTGATTCATCACTTCCCTGCATCACTCGGTGCTCATCACCACAAGCACACTCCTTAATTCCCACTATCTATTTTACCCATTCTCCACCCACCACCCCTCTGGTAACCGTCAATTTTTTCTCTGTAATTAAGAGCATGTTTCTTGGTTTTCCTCTCTTTTTTCCCCTTTGTTCATTTGTTTTCTTTCTTAAATTCCACACATGAATGAAATCACAGGGCATTTTTCTTTCTCTAATTGACTTATTTCACTTAGCATAATACGCTCCATCCCTGTTGTTGCAAACGGCAAGGTTTCATTCTTTTTTATGGCTGTGTAATATTCCATTGTGCACATATAAACCACATCTTCTTTATCCACTCATCAGTCGATGGACATTTGGGCTATATCCATAATCTGGCTATTGTAGATAATGCTGCTGTAAACATCGGGGTGCATATATCCCTTCTAACTAGTACTTTTGTATTCCTTGGGTAAACACCCAGTAGTGCAATTTCTGGATTGTAAGGTGGTTCTATTTTTAACTTTTTGAGGAACCCCCATACTGCCTTCAAGAGGGGAGCCACATTTTCTATCAAAGCTGGGATGAGTGTGGCCCAAAATCAAACCTCCTTCCTCACTCCAGGGAAGGTGATGGCCCAAGGGAAAAAGTAGAAAGGTCTGAGTCAACAGACTTGAGTTTGAATCTTGACTCAGTCACTGCTGAAAACTCAGGGATGCGGCCTGGCAGATCTACAGAGAAGCCCCCTCAAGACATTCAGCATAGCCTGTGGCATAGAAGCCACAAGATTGAGTGGAACTAACTGTGGAGGAAGATGACTTTTCCCCTTGGATCTGGAGGATAGAGGGATAAATGCCAGCGTGCAAGTGGCATAAGGATTAACGGTGAGCATCGTCTCTCCCAGCTCCGTGCCAACTGCCCCCCTCAAAAGCTGCGAGTCAAAGAGGACTTGGTTTCAGCCTACATCCCTGCAGGTATTTCCTTTATTATATACAGGCCCCCTACTAGCAGTTGGGGAGAAAATGATGAAGGCCAAATGTACCCTTTTGTCACTGTGACCCATGAGATGGTCATCCTGCATAGATATGACCAATCTTGTCTGTGTACTGTCCTTGTTCTAGCCATTCCCACAGCTCCCCCACCTGCACAGTCCCAATTCTCCTCTCATCAGCTTGAGGCAGGCCACGTTTTCCTGTAACTTTCTGAGCACTTCATCCTCTAAAATTATTTTCAGCTCTGATATAAAACAATTTTCAGGGAAACATTCCTTCCCTGGTTACTCAGAGTTACTCAGAGTCTACCTTGGGTGCTGCACCTTTTCTTGTCACAATCCCATGTGCTATCATAGCTGTTTAAATAGCTATGACTATTAGGGTACCTGGGTAGCTCAGTCAGTTAAGCGTCCGACTCTTGATCTCAACCCAGGTCATGATCTCATGGTTCGTGAGATCAAGTCCCACATCGGGCTCTGCGTTGTGTGTGGAGCCAGCTTGGAATTCCCTCTCTCCCTTTCTCTCTGCCTCTCTCTCTCTCTCTCTCTCTCTCTCTCTCAAAATAAATAAATAAGCTTTAAGAAGTAGCTGTGATTATTTTATTGACTCATCCCTAGTCCAAGAACTTATGAATGACAGCCCCATCCCAGCCCTCCCATTTTCTTGTGGGTAAACACAGGGTAAAAACAGGGTAAACCTGGCAGACAGGTGGGTGAATTCAGGGTAGATCTGAGAAAGGGAGGCCTTGCCCACCAAAAGAAACTCTTGGATTGGCAATCCCATTCAGTGCTGCTAGTAGTTATGATTACTTAATACCAAGGAGATAGTCCCACTTCCTGGTCCAAGAACACCACCCAGATCCTTGTCTGGACAATTCTTACTCATAGACTCACAATGCCCATTGTTTTATTTCTCTGCAGGTGAGCTTGGGTAACTGTTATTGAATGTGATTATACACAGAGTACAATTGTAACTTATGACTATTATTTGCCTTTCCTCCAGCTCCATGACCTTTAGCATAGGTCCTCATAATCTTTCACGCTGACTTTGCCTTCTTGAACTATCTTACTCTATGTGTGGAATGTATATGTGTGTGTGCACATGTGTGTGTGTGGGGGGGGACACTGTATGTATGTATGTGCTGGATGTGTGGAGGGTGTCTGGATGTGTGGTGTGCGTGGAAGGGATGTGTGCATGTGGTATGTGCATATGTGTTGTGTGAGGGAGGCAGTGTGCACCATATGTGTGTATGGTGTGTGGGGGATGTGTATGTGGAAGGGAGTGTGTATGGTATATATGTGACCGTGTTGTATATGTGTGTATGTGTGTGGGGGGGGTGTGGGTGTATGTGTGTGTCTGACCCTTCACCAGATTCTGATTGGTAGAAATCTTGTTTTTTACTCCAAGTTCAGTATAGAACCTAGAGCATGGTAGGCACTCCATAAACGTTTGAATGTTGAATTAAATTGAGACTCGTGGTTTATCATTTCCAATTCCGAAATAGAATATGGGCACCTGGACACTTTCATAAGCTTGTTGAGAGAGAAACTTGCCTTGGTTGAGTCTTAATGCTCCAGTCATCTCCATGAGGGTCTGCAGTACGTGTGTGAGGTGACTACAAATAGAACAGTAGATATTTCTGCCCTTCCTCTTACCTAGTAACCACCCTGTCATTTTCCAGCCACTTCCACAAAGGCAAGGATTGCAATGGTGCAGACACATAAGCTGCAGCGATATCTCCTCAGGTAGGAGGATGAGGACATGTGGACAGCTGGAGGGGTCAAGATTTGGGGTTACCTACTGCCCTGTGGAGGAAGATATTCTAAAGCTCAGGGGGCAGTAGGAAGACTCACGTATTTCAGGGCCCATGAATGGGGAGCCACCAGCAAGTTGGCCTTTCCCTTTTCATAACTATTTGATGTTTTTACATGGGGTAAAGTTCTAGAATCACTGGATCTCTTCCTTTTATAGCTACAAAAAGTACTTAAGAGGCATCTATCTTACCTTTGAAAATACCTATACATAAAACTATGAGCTTCTTTGATAATTTTTACATCTATATAGCTGTTGGAAGTTCTGATAATTTTGGAACAAATCATTATGAACTATCAAATAAAAGCACCAGTGAGAATGCGTCTGGCATCTCATGGCCATCATAATTGTTACCAGTGTAGATTTCATACACATATTCTCACTATATCTTCCCAACAACACTGTGGGTAGTTATTACTGTTCATTTCTTTATACATGGAAACTGAGAATTAGCACACCTGAGATCACAGGTCCCAGCAGCCGGGTCTTCTGACTGCCGAGTCCATCCTTTGCCTTTGTATGAACAAATTTGCTAAGAGAACACTAAATAGAAACTCCTTCACTGGGAAGGGCTTTTGTTCCATAGCAGCCAACAAGTGCCACAGCTGTCTATGGGCTTGTGAAACCAGGGCTGGAAGCGGGGCAAGGCTTATCTTCCTTTGGGTCTCTTAGTAAGAATCTCAAAAAGAAGGCAATTTGATGGCTAGAAAGGACGGTACCCGCCACACAACCTTACCTGCCAAGCAATGCTTCTGCCTCATCCTGAACACCCTGCATGAATGCATGACTTTACAAAGCAACTTAGTCACAGTACATCTGTTCTCACAATCGTGTGGTTCTTCCTTCTACATGTTGGCCTCCTCTTGGACAGATGCAATTAATTTCTTCCACATGCCAACTGCCCCAGATAGTTCTTTTCAATTCTGGACTGTATTCCAACCTATTTCCCAGTTCTATCAATTTTCAATCAACCCCACATTAAGGCAAGAAGCCATAAACCATCTCACCAAAATACCTCTGCACAATTTCCCTTTCACATGATATCAGTCCTCAGTTAGGTTCACTTATCCAAGTGTACACAGACCTAACTTTGAGTTTATTATTTAACAAGTGATAGTCATGTAAAATGGTGCTAGGTGTGGGTTATCACGAAGGTGACTGAAATAGTTAACTGAAGTGGTGATCAGAAACATTAATGGTCCTTGTTCATGTCTTGAACCAAATAACCAAACAAATCCAACTCGTCTAGACCAGTGAGCCTGTCAAATGAATGAATAACTGACTCGTTTCCAATAATCCAATCTTATGGTCATACAATACCTACTAAAGCAACTGATGATTATGGCTTCATTTTGTTGGGGCTTACAAACTACCATTTCTAAAAATCCATTATGAAATATTTCCTGAGATCGTTGTCACTCACTGCTCCATTGTTGGCAGAAGACTTTTATTAAGTTTTGTTTTGCTGTACTTGTGTTTGGTTTAGGTGAAGACTCGTTTATCCATCTTGTTTCTACTAACACATATCACTTTTTCAAGCCTCTGTGGTAAACTCCCTGGTGCTGATGAAAGTGACCACATCAGGGAGATTGGGATATATCTTTCAGCAAAACAAATATTAAACTTATGAGCCAAGGGAAGGAAAGGGGCTTATGTGCTGGGTGTGGTAAAGGTGGGGAGAGATTTATAGAGAAAGGAAGCAGCAAATGCAAAAGGCCTATAGAAGAGATCATGGCATAATGCAAGAGCAACTCCTCCAAATCCAAGAGTGTTTTTAGGAAGACTATTAGGACCACTAAAAGAAAGGTGGTTACATATAAGACTTATATAAAAGAATAAATATTCACTATGGACAACCAATTAGAAAATGTATTTTAAGAAAGAGGATTGTATTTACAATATTAAGAGTATGAACGGGGCACCTGTGTGGCTTAGTCGGTTAAGCGGCTGACTTCGGCTCAGGTCATGATCTCGCGGTCCGTGAGTTCGAGCCCCACGTCAGGCTCTGTGCTGACAGCTCAGAGCCTGGAGCCTGTTTCAGATTCTGTGTCTCCCTCTCTCTGACCCTCCCCTGTTCATGCTCTGTCTCTCCCTGTCTCAAAAATAAATAAAATGTTAAAAAAAAAATTTTAAAGAGTATGATGTCTGCTGAAAAATCCAACAGAAGAGGTGCAAAACCAATATGGAGAAGTTTTTTAAGCTTTTTTAAGAGACATATGAGAAGACCTAAGAAGCCAGGGCACCTGGGTGGCTCAGTTGGTTAAGTGTCCGACTTCGGCTCAGGTTATGATCTCACAGTTCATGAGTTCAAGCCCTGCATCAGGCTCTGTACTGACAGCTCAAAGCCTGGAGCCTGCTTTGGATTCTGTATCTCCCTCTCTCTCTCTCTCTCTCTCTCTGCCCCTTCCCTGCTTGCGCTCTGTCTCTCTCCCTCTCAAAAACAAACATTAAAAAAATTTAAAAGAAGACCTAATAAGCTGGATTGGACATTATAGTCATGGTTGTAGATTTTATCATCATATAGATATCAATTTTCCCTCAAATAATTCACATGTGCAATGAAATTCCCATCAAAATTCCAAACAGGATTTTCATGGAACTTGTTGGAGTGATCAAAAAATTAACAAGATAACTAAGACAATTTTGTTTGAAGTCAAGAATAAAAGGAATGAGACAAAAAAAAACTGACATACCATACCAAATATTGAGACTCATGAAAAAGCTGTAGTGATTAAAATGGTACAGCATTCACCAAGGGACTAATCTAACAAAAAGCCCAGAAATAGATCTTCACATTTATGGGGACTTGAAATACAATAGAGATGGCATTATAAATCGGTTGAGAAAGAATGGGCTATTTATTAAATGGTGCCATGACAACCAGCTATGTGTATGGAGAAAGAAAAATTTATCACACTATATCAAGTAATTTCAGATGGACTAAAGATTCTACCACTTGTGATCCTTAGCAAATTCTTTAACCTCCCCATCCCTAACTTCCTCATCCATAAAATGGGAATAATAATAACAGTACATGACTCTTATGGTTGTCATGAAGATTAAGTGAGGTAATTACTTGTAAAGCACTTAAAATAGCATCTGGCACATTGAAGTATTTGTTAAATGAGTAAATTAAAGTCAAATGTTAAAGACAAAACTGAAAACTTCTGGAGGAAAATATATGTACATATCTTTACGACATCAGGGAAAGTGAGAATTTTTAAAGCTAGATGCAAAAATCCTGAACATAATTACCAAGATGAAGGAATTGGACTACATTAAAGTTTACAAATCTCTACAACTAAAGATAGCAAAACTAACACTTAAAATCAACCAAGACTGAGAGAAGACACTTGTAACAGATAGAACAAGAAATATAGAGAGTATATAAAGGGAACCTACAAATAAGAAAAATAAAAATAGAAAATATGGGCAAAGAATATGAATAGACAGTTCAAAAAAGAAGAAATCCAAAGGTCGATAAGTGTATGAACTGGCTTATACTCCCTGATAATCAGGGAAACACAATGACTGTATAATATCCCTTAGAGGCATCAGTCCAGCAATCCTTGGGAAAAAAGTGGAGAAATGGAAATGTTCATTTCCTGCTGTTGGAATTATAATTTAGATAACCATGTTAGGAAGAAATTTGGAGACATCCAGAAAGTTTAAGGCTTAGCATACCTAGAATCCAATATAACCCCCCTGCCATTATAACTAGGCTCACATCACACACAGCCTCCCCATTTCCATAAATGGTAACTCCAGTTTCCCAGTTGCTCAGATCAAATGTCTTGGAGCCACCCTTGACTCTTCTGTCTCTCTCATACCACAGCTGATCCCTCAGAAAACCTGTTGGCTTCATGTCAAAATATATCCAGAATCATACCATGTCTCATCACCTCCACCAACAACCTCAGGTCCAAGCCCTGATCACCTCTTTCCTGGACCATCACAGCAACCCCTTACTGGTCTGTTTCTACTCTTGCCACCTTTTAATGTATTTTCAGCCAGAGTGGTCCTACTAAACTCAAGTCAGATCAAGTTACCTCTCAGCTCGAAATCCTCCCTTGGTTCTCCATTTCATTCAGAATAAAGGCCACTAATGTCAAACAGCCACAAGATCCCACACGATCTGGTCCTCATTCTTCTCTGACCTCA